>NC_142514.1:51903043-52208369 GCF_057876585.1 Rhinolophus sinicus
CCAAGCACTTCATGCAAAATATCTCATTTACTCCTTGGAAGAACCCTGCAGGTTAATATGATGAACCCCATTTTATAAATGAGAAAATGAGGCTAAAAGAAGTTAAGTGACGTGACAAAGGTCATACAAAACAGCAGAGTTGAAACTTGTTATGTGTATTTTTATGTTCTTGAGGGCAATTTTTATGCCTAGAAAAGAGCTATTCAAGGTTATTTGGGTGCAAAATTGCATCCAATTCTTTTGAAATCCTTGTTTTTCTTGAGCTTGTATGTTAGTCTTATAAATTTCACAAATATGGTCATAAATCTAGCAAATTTTATAGTTACTTTGAAAGAAAATTTTATAACTTAATCAAATTTCTACAGTGTTTAGCCACATTTATTAATGTAATATATTTTTTTTCCTTTTTAAGTACATCAGTCGTGTGACTTAACAAACTTCCTTGGAACTTATGTAATTGTTTAAATCTAATAAAGTTAATTTATAGATATGGTGAACTTAGATTCTTTTAAGTGTTCCAAGTAAAATTTCAATCTGAAATTACAAGTCTAAAACAATGACTCAGTTACTCATTTTAACTTGGAATTACAAGATTGACCTGCTATTCTAATAGGCCTAATTTTCTTAAACAGTTAAATACAAATAGTTAAAATTTAAAATAAGCAGATTCCTGAATACAAATATTTTTGCATTTTTGTACTTTAATGACATATATATGTATATGTTTTTTTAAATACATAATACTAAATTTTGCCATCATTAAAATATAAAGACACAATATATCATCCCCAATAATTTTTATGTTACTTTTCTAAGTAATTTTAGGGGTTGTCTTCTCACTTTGCTTAATTTTCCTGAAAACCAGAATTACTCTCTCATGCATGTGGGGGGAGGGGGTATTCCTATGTATGTATTAACTTTGGTGATATTCCCTTGCAAAAACAAAAACAAAAAGAGAATTACCAGCCAGACATGACTGCACTCTGATCAGCAATGCTGTTGGAACATCCTAAGTCCTATTTATCTAAGTCATTGCTCTCTGTGGTAAACAGCATTCTAAGATTGCCTCCAAGATTGCTTGCCCCCTGGTGTAAACCACCGGTGTAATCATCTCTCCTTGAGTGTGGGTAGAACTTGTGAACATGGTGGGTTTTCACTCCTATGATTGTTATGATACATGGCAAAATGAATTTCCCAGATGTAATGAATTTTCCAGATGTAATGAATCTGAGTTAATCAAATGGGAAATTTTGTCTTGGGTGGGCCTGACCTAATCAGTTGAGCCTTAAAAGAGACAAGAAACAGTGACAGCATCCTCCTGCTGGCCTTGGAAGACAACCCTCAAACCTCAAGTGAGATCACAGCCCTGGGTGACACATTGATTTCAGCCTCATGAAATCTTGAGCAGAGGATCCAGCTAAGTCAGACTTAGATACTCCCACAGGAACCGTGAGGTGATAAATTTATATTGCTTTAAACTGCAAAGTTTGTTGCGATTCGTTGGAAAGCAATAAAATACTAACACACTCTCCAACTTGGGTGGTTGATACCCAGGATATCAGGTTGATACTCTGTATCCTTCAAATTCAAGTAACATATACACCTAATTCTTCTGTCCATTCACAAGGTCTGAAACTCCACTAAGTGGCTATAACTCTCAATAGAGTTTTGCATCATTTGCTGGCTAAGATATTTAAATGTCTTCTTACCTACAGGATTTCTGCAAGTTTCCAAGTTGCTATAGACAGAAACCTGAGAGAGCTTCTCTCTACTTGTATTCTTCTTATATTTGAACCACAACTCTTCCAGATATTACAAAGATATCCCATTGAATTCTGTATATCTTTCATCATTTTGTCTAACTATTCCAATGATATTTTCCTGAACACACTAGAGCCCAAATCTGTCTGATTCTACATTCAGACTCTTTCTATTCCTCCCTTTAGCAATCAGGGATAAGTTTCTATGAAAAATCATGAGTGCTGAAATGATATTGGGATCCTATTGTCCCTCATCATTGAGAGCATTCTAAAATTTCTCTGTCTTGTGCTTCGGGAGTTCCCTCTGGTTTTCCTAAAGCAATAGTAATTATATTCTGACATCATTACTCACTCAGTTCATCAAACATGCATAATATTTCTATTAATGATTTCTATTAATGATTCCTAAGTCCACTTATGCATTTATTCATTAAGCATTTAACAGAACAATGATAGTTAACCCATGTATATACATAATATTCTGAGACATACAAAAAATAAAAGATACAATTCCCTTTGCATAAGACTTTATGACCTAGTTGAAAAAAAGATAGCGATGCAAAAAATTAATAATTTGCATACAAAATAATATAGGTTAAGTGATATATGTTAAGTGATATGTCTGGTACAAATAATAAGTGGGAGTACAGATGAGGGTAAGTTAAAAAACTTCATGAAGCAAGTAGGATTGAAGCTCATTCATTCATGCATGCAATAAAAATGCATTTAGAAACTTTGATGTGTCAGGCATTGTGTTAGGCTCTGAGGGCCCAAGAATAAGGCATCATCACCCCTCCATCAAGCTCACATTCCAGCTGAGAAAACAAAAGCATAAGAAAAGTATGAGGATATGCACCATGATAAATGTTGCTATAATGGTGTGTACAACACGCAGTGCAAACCATGTGGAGAGAGGGTAGATGCAAATGGTGAGGGAGCCTCCAAAGAGGTGACATATTTGCTGAGCTTGATAGTGAAAATAACACTGTGTTTTGTTAAATATTTTCTATGTACCAAGAATTGCCCTAAGCACTTTATGGACCTCATGTAATCTTCACAGCAACTGCATGTGATCAGGAAGATAATGACTATGGGAAGTAATTTCCAAAGAGGACAATGAAGTCTTCCCACCACGTCTCATCATCCCCTTCAGCACTACTCCAGTCGAAGCTGTTCTCATCTCTTTCTCACTCCTTTGCAGAAAACTTTTAACTGGTCTCTGTTCTTCTCCCATTGCATTACATCTAGTCTCTTTGTGCTTCTTTAAAACACAAATCAGATAATGTCAGTACTCTGAACAAACTTTCCAACAGATTCCCAGTTCACAGGGTTCTTAACATAGCTTTCAAGACCCTACGTGGTTTTGCTTTCAACTCCTCTGTGATATCATTTACTAGCACTCTGTTCTGAATCCATCACTCTACAGCCATCTTTCCCCCTCTTTATTACTCCTCAGACACACCAACCATGCTCCCTTGTTGCTCCCCATGCCTGGAACACTGTCTCCCAGATACTGACAGGCCTCAGATCCTCATTTATCCAAGTCTCTGTTCAAATGTCATTTTATCCTTGTCCAGCTTGTGGAAAGCACAACCCTCTCTTCTCTCAACTCCCACATCGCTCTCTGCATGCTTATCCTCTTTATTTTTCATCATGACACGTATCAGACATTTTCTGTCTCCCCCAACTAGAATAAAGGCCTCGTGAGGATGGGAACTTTGCACCATTTTTGTCTAAACCCAATGCACAGCACAGAGCCTGGCACACACTAGAGTCTCAATAAATATTGTTCGATTCAGAGTTCATTAATGACTGAAATGACTTGTCATGCTCACACTCTGGGTATGTGGCAGAGCTGGCCCTTGGATCCAAACCTGTCTAACTCTAGAGTCCAAGTTTTTAAATACTTCTCCCTACTACTGTGGAGGTAAGAAGAAGAATAAGTTAACATTGGGGAAAGCTGGTGCATAGGGGATGTGAGAATGATGGTTAGGAAGATGCAACTAGGAAGATAGTTTGGGACAGAGAATAAAGAATCTGGAAGTCTCAGGAAAGTAGTTTACAATTTTTACTGTGGGGATGAAGAGAAGGCTTGCGAGCTGGTGTTAAGAGTTCTTCTAAATGCTGATTGTGAGGGAGTGCTTGAGACCATCTGACTTGGGGAAAGGGCATTTATATAGACTGTAATGACACTTTGGATCTTTGTGCATTTCCATTAGAATCCTACAGAACACTGCAATCTAAAAAGAACTAAGTGCAGAATTTAGTAAATACATTCCTTCCTAGCACTTTTCACACATGGCTTGCTATAAACTTTGAAATATACTTCAGGTTAGAGCTGGCTTTGATCTCCAAGCTCTGTGGCTAGTCATTATGCATGTAGTTGATCACATTGATTATAATTCTTTGTTTGTTTTACTCAAATAGTTACATATGTTATCCCTGTTGAACAACATCTTTTTTTTTTTCTTTTTCTTTTGTTTTTCTGGTGGTGGGGTAGGCGAGGCAGGAGGTGAGTTTCAGGTTTCTAAATCCATACTTTCTTATGGCTGGGGAGATAACTGAAGCTGGTTTCCTTTCAATTCAATTCCAGGTTCTCCATATGATAGATTTTGTGTATTGCTTTTGATATTTATTTTCCAATGAAGTCTGTAAATCATCTCTCTCTGTTTGGAAATGTCCAAATTCTTGGTCTCTCCCCTGTGGTTGCATTGGAGAATATAAAGCAGATTTTAAAAATCTGTTTTACGTGTGCGCTGCCTGATTTATATCAGATATCATGTTCTAGCTGGGTGGTTATGCCAAAACACCACACTGAAACACAAACTATCAACCCGTATGTAAACAAGAGCAGAGAAATATTTTCTTTCTTCCATTATGTTTGGATATACGATTCTATTTAGAACTCTCCGAGTAACTCAAAATAAGGATGGGAAAAGGCGGTTTCAAACCGGTTTAATCTGGCTGGAGAGCAATGAAGCAACAACACTGTTTCTCTCTCTTTCGTTTTGGTCACCAAAGCATGCAAAGCTATGAGTGTTGAGTCTTTGAAAATCAGCTGAACTGTACGGTGTCCTCTGGCAAGCAGTACCCTGGCCATTCACCAATCTGCGTTTCCGGGACCCCACAAGCCCCCTGGCTGAGCAGAAAACCTAGAAGGCAGGGTTGTGTTGCAGGAGATGTCTTACAGTCATGAATTGCACCAAGGAGATCATTTCTTATGATTTCAGGCAAATCCAAAGCCTCTGGAAAACCACCAATTAAAAGATAAATAATAGACGACTAGAGAAAAGCACAGAGAAAGGTCAGGTCGGGAACGTCAGGAACACGGACATGGATCTATGCTGATCCTCATTCTCCAGTCAACCTCCCAGACTTTTACGTCCACCTGAAATTCTGGGAAACAGACGTGTTATTCTATAGGAAGAAACAAGGCCTTGGTTTGTGTCTTTGGGGATATTTTTCCCCTATGGAAAGACAATGCAGGACATAGGATACAGCAGTGCTGTTGTTTACCCATACATTTATGCAAATGAGAAACAGATCCTTCTTCCTTAGGGATCCCTTTCCTCTCCTCCGCCTGGCACCTTTGTGCTGTGAGCACAGGCTTACAATTGGCCACCGCCCTGGGACAGAGTGGGCCATAGCGCGTTGCAAGATTTGGGAGGTTTGTTAGGAACTGAAATGCTTGAGAGCTGCTGAATTTATCTAGTGCTAAAGAAGTCTTTTCCCCCTTTTCATGTCATCTTGACTTAGATTTACACGCTGCTGAACTACTATAGCTAGATATATGGTAAATCACACCTCAGCAACTTGCAAGTTAACCCCAAAACATCTACACCCAGTGCACCAAAGTAATTTCCTCTTAAGGTTATGCTCTATCTCCTCGGTTTATGCTTTATGTTCTGTTAATAATAAATATTCTTACTTTATTTCTCTGTTGGACAAGTTTAGTTTGAAGATGCAAAAGCAATTCTTTTAATTTTCTATTTATATATAAAGATTAACATGGCTCACATTCAAATAATTAAATGACTTAAGAAAAATAAAACAAGAGTCATGATGCCAACTGAACAATATATCAGTGTTCAGATTAGGTTTCTGTTCTAGGCTCCATATCATTCTTTAAGGTTTATGTCCTACAGTTTTCTTCTTGCGGTGATAATACGTGATATGATGTCCGATGTGATGTCTTGGTAAAACCTTGAGCCAAGAAGGAAAAATGTCAGACCGCTAACTTGAAATTCCCATGTGTCTGTGAGGACAACTTCTAAGGCTCCGGCTCTTGGGTCAGTTTGCTTTCTTTAATGTTTTAGAGTTACTTCCCATTTTATGTAATCAATACCATTGCTCTTTCCCTGTCATTCACGCCCAAATGTCACTCTTGACCTTTACTGTGTGACTTATTTGCCTGAAATTGTACATTAAACATGCATGAATCCTTCGTCATCTCTTTCAGAAACTTCATCTGGTTTGTTCTACCATTTCAGTTCAGCTCCATTCAACAATTATCTCTTGACAGACTCTGTTTAGACCACCAGACAAGGCCCTGGAGGGGAGCAAAGTTGAAGGAAATGCAGACCCTGCACTCAGTGAGCATTCAACAAACAATATCAACAGCAGTAATAATAACAGGCATTTACTCAACACTCACTTTGTGCCGGTCACTCTGTGTATTTTTCTCTTTTAACCCTTACTGATGACAACCCTGTAACATAAGTACTCTTACCATCATTTTACCAATAAGAACACGGGATACTTGTAGAGGGTAAGTGGTCTTCTGAAGATCAGAAAGCCAGTAAGTAGATTTGAGATTTAAAGTGCTCCCACAAACCAATCTTTTAACCTTTACCAAATGGTGGAGGATAAGAGAAGGAAACATAAAAACTGGAACACAAAATAGTGGCCCATTAACTCATGCTACAATCCACTTTGAGTACCACCCCTTCCAAATTCTCTCCTGCATACATCGTCTTGGTCTTATTCTCCACCTTGCTGCCAGGGTCTACCTAATCTTTTCCTAGCCAATTACTCCATCTTACCAGTTTTATCGCGTAATATCTGTTCTCACAGACACTATCTTTTCTTACTGCAACAGCCTGGTGTCCTTCTCTTGTTGTTCTGAGAGAAAATTGGTTATTACCGTGTTCCTAGTCTTTGAACACTCTTCTTAGGACAAAGTCCAAACTCCTTAGTCTAGCAAATATAGCCCTTCAATATCTGGCTGTTGTTTTACCTCTGGAGATATCTACAGGGTACCCAACTGTACATCCAAAGGAGTTTTAGTTTTGTTTTGATTCGTTCTTACCTTATTATAAGCCCTCTCACTTTCTTCATACTTATTTGCATGCCATCCTCTCTGGAACCTGCTTCTTTGCCACAGTGCCTTCTACTCATCTTGTAAAACTTACCTTTACCTTCTGCAGGCTGGGCTTCCCTGACACACTTGGATTAAGTGAATCTGCTTTAGATTTCATGTGCAACCAGCAATCCTGCTATCATAAAACCTACCCTGTCCATCTTTACCTATTTCTGATCCTATACAATGGGCATCTAGCTGGTAGGACAATCATTCAAAAACAGGCACTCAATTAATGATTGTTTAATGAAAGAATGAAGGAACTATAATCCCCAAATTACTTGAATCTGATTTTGGAATACATTTCCTGTAATTTGACTTTGATATAAACACACTCACCCACAACTGGAGATGTCACTCTCAGACGTACTGTTAAATACTGACTGATAAAGCAGCCAGGAACATTTCAATGAATTTTAAAGGCTTAACACTTCTAGCAGTGCTTACTCCCTTACTCCTTGCTATCCTTAAAGAGGTTCTCTCTCTCTGTGTGTGTCTGTCTCTGTCTCTGTCTCTGTCTCTGTCTCTGTCTCTGTCTCTGTCTCTCTCTCTCTCTGTCTCTCTCTCTCTCTCTCTCTCTCCTTGTAACTGATAAAAGTAAATCTTAAGATAACAACAGACAAGCAAAAGGCTCCTCCACTTTTAAAATATGAGGACATCTAATGATGTCTGCAACTGCTTGAGGGTACGGAAACAAAGTTAGTACCATAACATATCCACTTGTGGTTTTAGATAAGATGCCTCACAGGGCTGGAATTATGTTCTTGATCTGTTCTGCTTGTTTTAGAATTTACAGAGTTGCATAGCATTCTTTTCCTCCAACAACAATCATAAAAATAGCATGGTCTTTTTTGCAACCTTTCTCATAGCCCAAGAAAAAGATTACAAAATTATGCCAATGTGAGATCATCCACTGAGATTCCAAAAGGTCCTAACAATGCTGAGCAAATGCTTTATATAATATGGAGAACCAAGTACAAGGGACATGTGCTATGAGTCTTAGAAAAAGACCCATGAGGTTGCACTTGAAAAGCAGGCATGCAACAAATCAACACAATCTTGGCTATAAAATCTCACTCAACTAGGAAGGGCAAATTCAAACAGGTCTGAGTCCACTCTGAAAGGGCTTCCTCTAGGCCAGCCATTTCTTTATAATCAATCTATGAAAACATATGTCTGAGCACCTACTGTATGACCTCTAGTGTGAAATACACAGAGGTGAGGTAGGAAAGTACGGAGTTTCAGGGGAAAAACAAGTAGAGGCAGACAGACCTGCCTTTCAGTCGCAATCCTGTAACAGCTGTTGCTTTGAGGCATATTCATGAATCTCTCGAAGACTGTGTCTTCCTCATCTGTAAAAGGTTGATAATAACCCTACATCACAGGTTTGTTCTGAGGTTTGAAAAAGATAGTATATTTGAAGTGCTCAACTCAAAACCTGAAAAACAGTGGGGCTGAGTACGTGGTGGCTGCCACCTGCTGACATCTATTTAACACGGCTGGCACCTAGTACTGCCAACAGGAGATGAGAAGTGTACGGAGAAAAACTGTTCTGAGTGGAAGTACAACTATAGTGTGTTCACGTACTCACATAAATTGTACCAGGCCCTCCAAGGATGAATATAGCCCTGTCCTCTGTCTTTCTCCTCCGCCAATTGTAACCTCCACGAGAGCAGGAACATCTTTTAGTTTACCTTTGCATCTCTCTAGCAAATAACATAATACCAAATCCACAGATGATCTTGAGATATATATATATATATATATATATATATATATATATATATATATATATATATATAAAAAATAATATTTATCATCTATGTGCTTTCTGTGGTTAGGTGATTAGCTCCTGGAAAGCAGAAACAAGATCCACGGTATTACTTTTTTTCCAATGCTCAATTACTACTGAGTACAAACTAAGCTAAACTAAGAACAGAAACAAAACAGCTCAAATTGGACCAAGATTATTAGTTCCAAACCCAGCATCGTCCTCCTCATGTAGCTTGAGAGCAGGTATCCGTTATGTGTCGTGCACCTTATATTACCGAACAGTTTTCACTATAATCCACAAGAGGTAGATACTGGCTTGTTACACAGGAAGCTGAGGTGAGAAGCAAGACTGTTGTCTAGTTATGGAGCTAACTAGGTGGCCACACTGAGGTTTAAATCGAGAACAGCCTGATGCCTTCTCCCACAGCACAGAGTCTCTTGTTTCAGCTGTGGGACAGTGGCGTGAACGAAGGTGTCGGAACAAGGCCAGTCTGCTAGGAACTGCAATGTAGGGTCTTGGTTGCTCTGCTGAGCATACATCTTTCCTGTCACACTGTAATTTCCTGATGATATCCCTACCTCAGCAGGACTCTCCTCAACCTCTGCCTTATCTAGTCAGGTGGCAACATCATAGAGAGAAACTATTATTTTAACTAGAATCTAGCTCCCTGAGTTCATAAGTCAGTGTTCATGCAGGAACGTGAAATGCCTTTTACATGACTAAAAACTCTTCCCTGAATAGTCAGGACTGTGAATGGATAGGTTTTTTTTTTTTTTTTTTTCCTGAAAGATGTTCAAATAAATCAGGAAATATTCCTTTGAAAACGGCTGCCAAAATGAAATTCTCCACATGGTTCAGTCAAAATTACTTTTGCTGTTAGGAAAAAAAGCAACAGAGAACTTTCATTTGTTGGTAGCTTGCTTGATATTTTGCTCATAGCTTCTAAATCCTTCAAATCCTATTTAACATCTTCTTCAATCCAACAATTTCATTTTTTCAAATAAAATTTTTTAATTCACATGGAACAGTAAAACAGATGCACATCTTTTGCCTTATCGTAAAATAAAATTACAAATGCCATGAAGCACATTTTGCTTCTGGTCAGAATGGAAAGTAACATTTTGAAGAGCCTGATAAATTTGATTTCTTATGTAGTTTTGTGATAATCATCAGTTTAACTCTGTTAAATACCCAAAGGCATCTTGAGCCTGTGAGTCTTCCAGAGAAGTGCATTCAATTCCCAGTAGCTTACGTGACCTTGAAGAGCTTGACTTGCTTCAGTATCCTTCTGGTCGTTTGATATGAAGCGTATTTGGTTATATTCCACTTTTGTTGAAGGTAAACTCATCATTTCTTTCAGAAAATGTGTCACACGATTGCTCAACTCAAAGAAGAAAATTAGATTAAAAAAAATTTAAGTGCCAGCATGAATCACACTTCCTGTGGCATGTGGATGAAAACTCATCATTAGGCAAAAGCACATTAAGTTTACTTGTTGTTTCTTGAAAGTCTTCCCTGAACACCACTCCTTTCCCCACCAGAGATATGTTAATCTTTACAGCTGCCTATGGAGTAGATGTTATTAATTCCATTTCATAAATGATGAAACTAAGACTCAAGAAGCGTAAGTATTGTGCCCTAGATCATGCAACTATAAAGGGGCAGAGGCAGAGGTCAAACCACCTCGTACAATCTTTTCACCTACAGCATGACTTTTTAAATATTCTCTTATTTTTCTCTCCTTAAAGGTTTTCTCTTGACATTTCTATGCTTAATACTTTCAGAGCATCAGTAATGAGAGGATAGAATTCTGAAAAAGAAATGACATGTAGGAGAAATGACCAAATAATATGTAAGCTACAATTTTATTCATCCATTTTTATTTTCCCAAAACTACTTTTTAGGTGATAATCCATCTTCTGTGCATATCGGACTTTCTGGGTAAGTCAGTTGCTGGACATGAATACCAATTTTAAGACTCGAAGGTTAATATGGTTTGTATCCTTAAGGCTCCAGCAAGCTTGTCTCTGCCCCCAAATAAGAGTGGTCCTAGAATTCAAGTGGTTGTTTATGACCAATCATTGTGTTTGAGTACTGCTTACTCCTCATTCTATACAATTTCAAAATCCAATTTAATGGCTGATTAAAACAGCATTTTATAAAGCAGGCTGGGAGACACACAGCTGAAATTTGGATTTCAGATGCTGTGAAGATGTTTTAGAATGCTCTGCTGGATCCCTGCAGTGAGATTTCACAAAAACAAGTTTCACAGAAACAGCCCATAGCATACTTGAGCAAGACAATACAGAAAACAGGAAAGGAACCAGGTCTCACGCAATTTCAGGTACAGAAGTATGACATTACATGGACAGTGTAACCTCTTGGTAAGTCTGGTTTTTTTTTTTTTTTTTTCATGTAGAGGGGGTTTCAGCAGTGGTCAAGCAGTTTTACTAGATCAAGCACGCCAAAGGAAACATTTTCCACAGGTCTCCCCTGGTCAGTGACAAAGTCCTGGCCAACCCAGAACAAGATTAAGAAGCAAGAGCAGTGCAGTCCACGTTGCATTCTCGTGTTGTTTGGTCTTAGGCTGCAGCTGCTCTTTTTAGGAAAAACTGCCCTTTGCAGCAAGATAACATTCCTAACATTCTTCATGCTAAAATGTCTTCTTTTTGAAATAATGAAGACAGTGGATGGCAGGGTTGTTGTTTTTTTAATGTCTTTAATTATCTAAATTATGAGTTGTCCATTATTATGGGTTGAATTTAGTCCCCTCAAGAGATGTTGAAGTCCTAACCCCCTAACTTTATTTGGAAATAGGGTTTTTCCAGATGATCAAGTTAAGATGTGGGCACTGGGATGGGCCTTAATCCAATATGACTATTTATTTATTAAAGGGGAATATTTGGACACAGGGAAAGATACATACAAGGAGAAGATGAGGCAAAGACACTAGGAGGCTGCCATCTACAAGCCAAGGAATGCCAAGGAATGATAGCAAACCACCAGAAGCTAAGAAGAGAAGGGAGAGGCGTGAAACACATTCTCTCCTGCAGGCCTCAGAAAAAACCCAAATGTTCCGACACCTTAATCACAGACTCCGAGCCTCCAGAATTATGAGACAATAAACTTCTGTTGTTTAAACTTCCTAGTCTGTGGTAATTTTTAATGGTAGCCCTAGGAAACTTAACACAGCCACCCTAGGTCAATCTCCTATTTTTGTTCTTATTTTGTTTTGCTTTCTAAAATTTTACTAGTGCTTGAAATCCCAAACCCTGGAAACCCTTACATTGGATGACCTTAAGGCTCTATCCAACTCTGAGATTTTTATGATATTTTATATTGTGGAACCTCTTTTACAAGTTTTCTGATGACTCATCAGGATACCTACAGGATTGGAGCCTTCCAGAGTCTCCTTAAGATGGCAGAGTATAAACAGGAGCAACATTTAGGAGTTCCAGAGCCAAATTGAGAAAATATTTTACTGCATGGCTGGAAACCCTAAACACAGATGCTGGATATTCTTGGTATAGAATATAAGAATCATATGCCCCTCCACCCACAGGTCTGGTGAGGGTACATGTTTCTCAGAAGGTGAGAAATAGGTGCCTAAAGTCTGTGGAACATTGCTTCCCCTCTACCCTCCATTTGGTTCATCAAATAGCACTCACCCCTCCCTGGCCTTGGTAATTCTTTCTCCTTTCCTTTCTCCTCCACGGCAAGCCGCACAAGAGGGACTTAGGAACAGTGAGGTGTGTTTTATCAGATCATGCTTGAATCTCCTGCTAAGTGCCACGTTTCATTGCTTAGATGCGTTTGAAAAAAATCTAACTGGCAATTCACCCATTCATTTATTCATTCATACAGTTATTTAATAAAAAGTAAAGAAAGAGAAGGCAAAGGGACCTCAATCCCTGCTTCTCATTAAATTGTCACAAAATGACTTTAGTTATAATTACTGCTATGTTTCAAGAACCTCTATGTCATTTTAGAGAGGTACTCAAATAATTGAACTTGTCCATGGTCCCACAGCTGACGAATGCAGCAACTTGACCTCAATTCTATATGACTCCCACGTCTCTGCTTTCTCTACGATATCAAGCTGCCCGCCCATAAAACACACCAAACTGTTATATACATACTGTAATATCATAAGACATGCCTTCCCATTCAGGAGCTCATTTCCGCTGTCCCTCCTTGCCTCCAGCCAAAGTCTCTCACTTCACAAAAACCTGGTTAAAAACTAATCTGCTCCAGGAAGACTTTCAGACTTCCTGGTTTCCATCTTTACTCAGTCAACCCTTCAGCACTTAGATTTTACATTGTGCAACTTCTGCTTGTCTGTTTGTTTTGCATCTATTGAAATGCTGTACTATTTGTGATATTAGTGTGCTTCTGTATTTAATTTTTATCTCACTGAGAGGTCATCAGCTCTTCAAAGGAAAGTACTGCATCTCCTAGTCCAGTCCTAACCCTGCTCCTAAGGAGATGTACAAACTTGGTTATATCACTTAATCTGTTTGAATCTCCACATCCTCATTGATATAAAAAAGAAGTAGTGGGAAGTCATGGCTACAGACATTTCTTACCCTGATAATGTTTGGCTGGTGTCTCGCAAGCATCCTAGTCCTTTGCCTGCCCTAGGGAATCCTGAGGTGAGACTTGTGGCCAGACTTACTCACATGAGGCATACTCGGGTCTAACCAAAGCAGACTCCCCTAATATCCCTGCTGGGAAAACGAGGCCAACACTACTGAGTATAGACTCAGGCAACCCACACTGCTGCCATCTTGGTCTTCCAATTTCTCGCCTCCCTTTCACTTGACATACAGCCATAAGTATGGCTCCAGACCAAGATGGTAGAGTCTTCTCTACATTCTCCTCATCTTCTCAGACACCATTCCCTCTTCCTAAAACATTTTTATACTTCCTGCCCCCTTGGTCAATTTCTACTCCTCTAAGACTTGGTCATTCCTTACCTTCTAATGAAGCTTTCCTGACCATCAATCTGCCATCAGAGTCTGTGCAACTGCTATAACTTATTCAAATATTTACCAGTCTGCATTTTAACTGCATCATGCAGAAAGCACATAGTGTTGTAGCTGTGAGCATAGTGGCTTGGTTTCAGAGTGTTTAGGCTTATAATATCACTGTGCCACTTACTTGCTATACGCCTTGGATAAATTATTTCTCTGTGCCTCAGTTTCCTTGTCTGTCAAATGAGAATACTAATAGTACTTATCTCTTAGAGTGTTTTTCAGGATTGAATGAGTTAATGCCCCAAAGCACATAGAATAGTGAACAGATTACAGAGTTAACACTATACAATGATACCATCTCATGTTCCTTTTCTCCTCTACGATTTCAAATAAAGAGAGAACTGTTTTGTTATAACATCAGAGTTGTAAAGTCTTAAGATCTCCCTTTCTTTCTCTCTCTTAACTATCTCCCCTTTCATTATCTACTTCCCATCTCAGCATCCTCTCTCCCCTTGAATTGTCTGATGTAATAATGTTCACCTCTATCTCAACCTAAAGCTTGAAGAATGTTCCAAGAATTGGACCATTCCTGTATGAAAGGACAGGGGTGGATTTATTGTTGGAAAGACTGAAAGACATAACGTATATGAAAATGCCTGAGGAAGAATATGGCCCAGTAAGAGCGTGTGGATTCATTCCACACTGAACACCCGCTCTGGACGTTCCATGTGCCTCTAGATGCAGGGGATACAGTCCTTGCCTTCACCTTGTTTACTGTTTAATGGGGATACAGACAATTATATCCACAACTAGGATGCAATGTGATTTGTTGTGATGATGGGATGAAACCAGATGCTATGGTAACCCACAGTGCAAACAATTCAGTCCAAGAGTAGGACAAGACTTCGTGAAGGAAATGACACCCAAGCTGAATCTCAAAGGATGAATGGGAATTGATCAGTCTTAGAAGAGAAGAGCCTGCCATACTAAAGGATAATCACATGGGAGAAGACAGAGTCCCAGAGCACTACTGTACTTTGGAGCCACTGCAAAAAGTTCTGTGAGATTGAGGGGTGGTAAGAGATAAACATGGACCAGATTACACAGGGTTTTTTATGCTTCTGCCTGGATTTTACCCTGCAGGCAACAGGGAGTGCTTCACGACTTTTAGGCAGGGAAATAACAAGGACAAATCTGGGCTTATCCTAGCAGTAGTGTGAAGGGTAAATTGCAGGGGATGGCAGTAGAAACAGAAAGCAGTTTGCACGGTTATTGCAGTAATCCCTGTGAAAAACTGCTAAGGACATGAACTAAGGGATGCAGCTGAAAAGACTGGAAAAGAGAAGACAAAGTTAAAAAAATAATCTAGGAGACAAAAATACATAAAGTTCACACCAATTGTTTTTGGGGTGTGTGTGTAATTGTGCGACATCTTTCAGTGATGCAGTGTTACCCTCTTCAACATTTCAGCAGATTTCTAGATGCAGTGCCTATAACGACATGGATTTTGAGTATATCTGAAGTGACCTTAGAGTAGTAAGATCACTACTCTTGGAGGACACCTGCCCCACATCTCAGTGGCAGCCACATCTCCCATGGAGGTGCAGCCTTTGCTGCAAAAATAACCTAACACTACCAATTTTCTCCCTAATTTTTTTTTAATTTTATGTTTCTTAGGTACAAAGCCTGTTTCAGATTAACTTTAATTTTATTTCCTATCTTACAGACCTCTGTTCCTATTTCTTGGCTGGATCACTGCCAAACCCCAAGCTCCTATCATGGATAGTAAGTATTTCCTTCTCTGTGGACAGAAGACTGCTGGAGTTGAGGGGGGAGGCGGATGTTCTCTGCTGTGTATGCAACATGGCTGGACCATGAAGGATGGCTGCTTTGTATTATTGTGAGTGTCAGCCTCTGTGACTGTGTAGGAACCAATGACTGAGTGTCCACGTTTTTAACTGAGAATGGGAAATGTCGATTAAACCACCAAAGACTACTTGAAAATGCTTTTCTATCCCTTTTATTGACAACTTTATATTGTATTTGTATATAAGTGATGAATTGAGAGAGGAAAGAGATGGTGAACACCATGTGTTAAGTATTTCTTTTGAGATCCTGTTTGTTTCCTGTCTGAGGTGAAACACAAAATATAATGTGTGTGGTTTGGTGCATACATTAATATGGGAACTGCCTTTCAGCTCTGTATCTCAATTTTAAGGCAATAGAGGAGGAGTGAGAGATGCATGCACAGCCCTCTGTAGGGGACCACTGCTATATGGAACTTTGTGAAGAATGTCTAGCTCATACTGGGAAGTGATCGTCATACATGATCTCATTTATTTTGACTAAACCTCTCTAAGCCCAAGTGACAAAGTGGTGATGATTTGGACTTGATTGTTTTGATATTTGACTATTTATTGCAAGTATATATGGGAGGAAACAGGTAGGAGTAGCATAGACACACTGTATCCACCAGGAACTATAGTTTAGTGAAGATTGAATGGGAGAAACAGTGACATATGTGATGAGACTGATACCCAACCCCCTGGGGAAAAATTTACAAACAAAACTGAGACAAAAGGACCTATATACTTGTGGGCAATTCCCGGAGATCTCACGCTGAGTTTAGAGGCTTATATGTGAGAACTGCTACTTAGGACACTGGCAGATGTAGATTTTTGGAGAAGATTGCTTTTGGAGTGTGGTAGCTTTCTGTCTTGTTACCCAGATCCTTGTAGACCTGAATGGGCTTTAAATTCCCAAAGTGGGAATGGTGGAACTATAAGAAAACTCGAAGTCATCAGCGTTGCCTTTGTATGCAGAACAGGAATTGTGAAACGGGTTCATTTCAACCAAGAGTTTCTTTGAGCTTCTTTAGATGTTTTGTTGAAAAAAAAAAGATTATTTCAATAAAAGATCATCACATAATTGAGGTGTAATAGTTGGAAAGAGAAATCAGAGATACCCATTTTCTATTGATGTTTTGCCAGATCCCAAAATGGATATTTGCCTGCATTGATTTTTTTTTTTTTTTTTTTGACTATGTATCCTGTGCCAGAAACTGTGCTGGCACCAGGATTACAGAAATGTGCAACAGACAGCCTCTACCTTCAAAGTATGTGTATATGGCTACTCAATTTAGGAGAACCTGAGAAAAGTGTTCACTTCAAATGGAAAATCTTGGGGCCAGCCCAGTGGCTCAGGTGGTTGGAGCTCCATGCTCCTAACTCCGAAGGCTGCCGGTTCGATTCCCACATGACCCAGTGGGCTCTCAACCACAAGGTTGCCAGTCCGATTCCTTGAATCCCACAAGGGATGGTGGGCTCCGCCCCCTGCAACTAAGATTGAACACGGCACCTTGAGCTGAGCTGCCGCTGAGCTCCCGGATGGCTCAGTTGGTTGGAGCGCATCCTCTCAACCACAAGGTTGCCGTTTCGACTCCCGCAAGGGATGGTGGGCTGTGCCCCCTGCAACTAGAAAACAGCAACTGGACCTGGAGCTGAGCTGCACCCTCCACAACTAAGACTGAAAGGACAAGAACTTGAAGCTGAACGGCACCCTCCACAACTAAGATTGAAAGGACAACAACTTGACTTGGAAAAATGTCCTGGAAGTACACACTGTTCCCCAATAAAGTCCTGTTCCCCTTCCCCAATAAAATCTTTAAAAAAAAAAGGAAAATCTTTTTCAAAATCCTGAAGGCAAGTGTGTACCCACTACGTAGCATTGGTAGTATTCAGAAAATGGGACAACATTCAATTTATGGTTTACTTTTTCCCAAACCTAATTTTGGATTTTGAATCCAAGATTGAAAGGGGATTTAGTCACAAAAGGGATAGGGGGAGGTAAAGAGAAAAACAAATATATGGAACTTCGAAAAGGTGAAACCTAAATCAAAGCACAGAGCTGAGATCAGAGGAGAAAATGGAGACTTACACAGCCTCTCTATGCCTTCCCCTCCCTCACACAAAGTGTTAACTAAAGTAAGATTATGTAAGAAATACCAGTTTTCACTGGTAGCAAATCTATAGACTCATCATCAAATAAAATATGCTCCATCAAAGAAAAAGTAATCTCATAGAAGAAAATTCTAGAACATACCTAAATTCATCACCAGAAAATAAACTACCAAGTGAGAAAAGGAAGAAAAGGGCCTACAAGTCAATTTTCTAAATAATAACATTAATAATTAATAATAATAAAATAGGTTCGTGCACAACTGTGGTTTTTGCAATACTTTTTAACCTTTTAAACTGCAATTACTTTTGCACCAACCTAATAATAATTGCCCAAATAAAGAGAATACAACAAATGTATTGGTAGAATTTGTACCACTGAAAGTACAATAGACTTCAGGGCCCGGATTTAGTTGCCCCACCTGGCAGTAGACTGGAGGAACCTGAGGGAACTTCATCATTTCCTGTGGTTCACCACGCTTGGTGAGAACCTACCGTGTGCCAGGCATTGAGCCTCATGCAGTGGGCAGTGCAAAGATGTGTGAGTCACCATCTGTGTCCTGAGGACATAACAAAAACAAAGCTCAGTCTGCTGGGAAAGCAAACAAACGCTCAGCTACAACAGTAATGTTCAGCCTGTGGTAAGTCTTAGAATCAAAAGTAAGACGCCAAGAAACCTAGCAGGTTTAGAAAGAAAATAAGAAGCAGTCTTCTTTTGATGTTCAGTAAATACTTCCCAGAAGAGGATGAAACACAGTGATGAGGTCCAGAAAGAGAGGGAAGGTAGGCAATAGGAATGGCATACATAAAGAAACAGGGGCAGGAAAGTGTGGGGAAAATTTGGGAAATGACAGCAAGGGCTGTGTGGTTGAGGGACGGGGCCGCGCTGACTTGTGGACTGGAGACCTTATTCACCATATAAAGGATTTGGCAAGTAATGAATCAGAGAGTGGCATATTGAGTTTAAGGAAAGAGAAATACTTGTAATACCTGCAGTGGGTTGAACAGTGGCCCGCCAAAAGTTATGCCCCTGTCCTAATTCTCGAAACTTATGAATGTTACCTTATTTGGAAAACGGTCTTTGCAGATGTCATTAAGTTAAGGATTTTGAGATGAAAAGATTATGCTAGATTTTCCAGGTAGGTCCTAAATCCAATGGAAAGATCCTTGTAAGAGAAATGTAGACACAGAAGAGACGGTGATGGGAAGAGAGTGGCAGAGGTTGGAGTGATGTGTCTGCAAGCCAAGGAACACCAAGGAATGCCAATGGCCATCAGAACTGGAACAGGATTCTCTCTTAAAACCTTCAGAAGGGGGTTGGCCTTGCTGATACCCTAATTTTAGACTCCTGGTCACCAGAACAGGGAGAGAACAATTTTCTGTAGTTTTAGTCACCAAGGTTATGATGATTTGTTATAGAAGCCCTGCAAAACTAATGCAACACTTCAGAACTAATCATTACAAATAAAATAGCAATGACTAGCACAAAATATAATGCCTTCAATTTGCAAAATCCTTTTAGACACATTATCTTATCTTATTTTCATGATAAAACAGTGAAGTAGTACTATTTCCCCCCCCATTTTATTGTTGAACCTGAACTTCAAAACCAAAATCACTTTCTTAAAGTATTCTACCCTCAACTCTGCTCTTACTGCTAACCTATGTTGCTTTAATAATGTCACAGTTCTCACAGCCACCACTTCTGTCCCTCCACATATAGTTGACAGCTTCATACGGCATTCAAGAAGCTCTTTCAGTCCTTGGCTGGGGAATAGGACAGAGCAGGAGGGGGAGCCAAAAGGGACCAAGATTAGGAGATTTTAAATAAGGATAAAAATGGTATGGTGGCCCTCTTCAATTTTTGGGGGGGTTTCAGCTACTGACTCCATAATCAACTAAGATTTTTAAATTCCTTGCGTATCTGTTTTCTGCTCTATAAAATGGACATAATAATCCTTAACTGAAAGACTGGTTTAAGGATTAAACGAACTATGTATCTAAAAAACAACAGCTTTGAAAATTGCAAGGACGCTGCATCAATGTTAGGTATGAGAATGAAATCAGAAATGAGTAGTGCTCTGATGCACACCTGACTGCACATTAGTATCAGCAGGGGAACTCTTAACACTTGCTGATGCTCAAATCCTTCCCCAGAATTATTAAATCAGAATCTCTTAGAGTGGGCCTTGGACATCATTATTTTTAAAAATCATCTTAAATTATTCTTATACATGCTGCCAGTTTTGAGAACCCTCACCGGAGTGGGAAAAGGTGAGCTCTGGGATTAAATTGACCTGGGCATAAATTCTATATAATAACTTTATAAGGTGCTACTTTATAAATTGTGTGATCTTGTGCATGTTATGTAACCTCTTCAAATTTGTTTCCTCGGTTTTAAAACACGTATAGTAATACTTAGCTCTTAATGCTGTTATAAGAATTGAATTAAATGTATGCACAAATGGGATAGTCAGTTCATGCTAGTTTGATTTCCTCTATCCCTTTCACATCAATAAAGCCAATAGAAAGCCAAAAGAGAAGAGGAAGAGGGAGCTGCATTTAGCACATGACATGCATTTCCAAGAATGCATTTTTCTCAAATTGAAGCGAAGTCATTTGGAGATGTTGGTCTTGTGTTATGAATGCAGATACCAATAAATGTAATCATAATACAGAACCAGTATCTTATAAAACAAAAATGTTCCCGGGGATTATAATAATTCACATTAACTGTGAAACTAAGTGTTTCTTCATTAATCAATGCCCTAGGAAAGTGTCAAATGTTTCCTGTGTTTAGCAAGTCAGATTAGATTAGAGTCACAAGATTGCATTTTTATTGTCAAGGACATTTGTGGTCATTGAATATTTGGTTACCTGTATTGACCAAATGTCACTCTGCTCACCAATAGTGGAGATGCTCAAAAATTGGGAACAAGATGAGGTGAGAATCACAGCTTTTGTTGGTATTTTTATTTCAGTTATAGAAAATCTTCTCCACATTGCAATGCATTTCAGGAACCAAATCAACATTATTATCTCTATTCTCTAAGTCTGAAAGAATCAGAGAAGCTGACTCTCAAAAAGGTGCTTCTTTCTCTTAGAAATGTATAATCAGTTTCGGCACACATTTGTAAAGCTCTAAAAGGCTCTCCACCACATACATAATTGCACATAGTATAGCAACCTTGATGTATGCTTTTAATTTGTAATTAATTGTACCTAAGAGGAGCATACTTCAATTTATGTATAAAGCCATTCAAGGGATATTGATTGCCAGAGGTTAGTTCTGTCAGACTAAACTCATTATTCAAGCACAGGTCAGCATATTATGAATTACAATAGCAACTTGTTTATTAAATAAACAATATTGTATTGGTTTTGGATATCTGCTTAAAAATTAAGTACAACCCCAATAGGAAGAGTTATATCGAGTCCAGATCTTGCTTCCTAATACTGTTCTTCAACAAAAGGAACCAGGACTCCTCAGAGAAAAAGCTGATTCTAGGACTGGGACAAAATATATAGAAGACAAGCATAGAACATCTTAGAGTGGCAGAAAATAAGGACGTATAAAAAACAAAACAAAACAAAACACATAATCCTGGCATATGTCAAAGGGACATAGCAGCCAACTGAAAGAGCTCCCAATGGCCAAAGAAGGAGCATTCTGAACAAAATAAATAAAGTCATATAGATCATAACTCAAAGTATAAAACAAATATCCATGAGTCTATACTGATATAAATGAATAATAGAATAAATAAATAAGGGAGAACAGACAAATCTCCCATGCAGAATTCCAAATACGTAGATCCTCCATCCTCAAGGAGGTGGAGCATAACTCCTTACTCCTTAAGTGTAGGTTGTATGTACAGTGACTTCCTCTCAAAGAGTGCGGTATGGAAAGCAGGAAAAAGAGTATTAGTCAGGGTTCTCCAGAGAAACAGAACCAATAGGATAGACGGATGGATAGATAGATGATAGATAGATAGATAGATAGATAGATAGATAGATAGATAGATAGATAGATATACAGATATAGATATATAAGAGATTTATCCTATGAATTGGCTCACTTAGTTACAGAAGCTGAGAAGTCCCACGATCTGCTATCTGCAAGCTGGAGAACCAGGAAAGCCGATGGTGTAATTCAGTCCAAGGCTGAAAGCCTGAGAACTGGGGGAGCCAATGGTGTAACTCCCAGTCTGAGGCCAAAGGCATGAGAACTGGGGGCCTGTTGGTGTACTCCTACAGTGCAAAGTCCCAAGAATAGGGAGCTCTGATGTCCAAGGGCAGGAGAAGGCAGATGTCTCAGCTCAAAAGAGAGAGAAGTCACCCTTCCTCTGCCTTTTTCTTCTGTTTGGGTTCTCAACTGATTGGCAGTTGCCCACCCACATTGGCAAGGGCAGATCTTCTTTACTTAGTCTAATGATTCAGATGCTAATCTCCTCTGGAATCAGCCTCACAGACACACCCAGAAATAATGTTTTACCAGCTATCTGAGCAATCTTTAACTCGGTCAAGTTGATGCATAAAATTAACCATCATAAAGAATAAATTCACAAGATGGAAGGGGGGCAGGGATGGGGGAGAAGGTAAAGGGATTAGAAAGTACAAATTAATAGTCACAATATAGCCGCAAGGATATGAAATACATTATGGGGAATATAATCAATAATGTCGTAAAGATTGTGTAGGGTGCCAGGTGGGCACTGGATTTATCAGGGAGAACACTTAATAGACTGTATGGATGCCTTACCACTGCGCTATACACCTGAAGCTGAAGTTGAATAACATTGAATGTCAACTACACACACACACACACACACACACACACACACGGTGCCAAAAAAATGTATACAAGTGGACACTTTTGTCAGCGTTGCTCAAGCAGTGGTTTGCCATAATCAGAAGTGTCTGGACGCTGATGGTAACCACTTTGAGCACCTCTTGTAATTGCAGAAGTCAAATGTGACTTGTGTTCATCTATTGTTATCAGTGTATATTGAGTATTACAATTTTAATCGTTTTTTCCTTTCTTAATATATATATATATATATATATATATAGTTGGCATCCTCTGTATATAAGATAGAAAGGAAAGAAGAAGATGAGGGAGGAAACTGTCATTAATATTTTCTATGTCCTAGAAATTCGCTTTGAGGATGTTAATGTCTGGAAAGAGAGGTAATAACATAAACAAATAATTAAAATACAACAATTAAAATAAGTAGAGAAAAACAGATAATTTTTAAAATAATTTTAGTAACAGGGAGATTTTTTACAAGCAAAGAATTAAACACAGAAGCATTTAAAAAAGATTAAAACACAGAGCCATATAAAATAATTTTTTTTCAGGAAAACAAAAAAATACCATAAATAAAAAAAGGACAAATACGAAAATGGGAAAGAATTTACAAGTCATTTGACAAAAGGCTAATTTTAATTTCCCTGGTTTAGAGAGAATCATGATAAATCATTAGGGAAAAAAATCAGCAACCAGACGGAAAGAAAGGGAGAAGCATGTAAAAAGGGATTGCCAATGGATTTTTGCATACTGAAAGATATCAATGGTGTGCATATGTGTGAAAATGTATGTAACTTTACAATAAAGAAATGCACACAAAACGACAATGAGGTACCACTTTTAAAAGCCTATCAGATTAGCAAAGACCAAACATTAGATAATATATTGAGATGGTAAAGCTATATATGAAACAGCCATCTTACATATTGTTTATGGGAATGTAAAGCGAAATGCCTTCCTTGGAAGACAATTTAGTGATATTGTAGCAGAAACTGTTGGCACCCTTCCTATATCTCTGTGCCACTACATTTCAGAGCACGCTGGTCTGATTTCCAAATGTCATCAACACCCACTAAAATGGGTTGGGATATGGGATGAAGGGCATGCATTAGCTTATGCAATATCTCCAGAATATGACAGATAAGGGGATAATGGAATTTATAGGGAGAGTGGGGTTGGCTAGTTGCTGTTAGTGTCATAGTATACTGAGAAAAAAAAAAAAAAAGGAAAATGACAGGCTCAATTATCAACCAGGACCTGAGGTGAAAGCCAGAAAGTTTCAGAGAACTGTTTATCATTCAAAAGGCAGCTCTTAGTTTGCTATTGGACCTATGAGAAACTGAACCTGATCATGGGACATCAAGTGACTGCATTACCAGAGCTGCTTATCATGAGCTGGTTATCAGCAGATCCTCCAAGTCATTAAGTGGGATGTGCACGGCTGTAACCTATCATACCATGAACAGTACATTTGTAATCAGGCATTAGTATGTCCGGGGGGAACAACTAACTAAATTATATGAACTGGCAGCCCATATTACCTAACTTAATAAACCAAAGTCTCTCCCTCAGGCCATACCTATGACTTCACAGAGTGCCTATAACCAGTTGTCAGAAAACAGTAACACTCGGGTCTGATTCAAACCGGGTCGGCTTGATGCATCACATGAGCTGAAAACAGACTGCTTATGCAACACAGCTCCACTTAGTGGTGCTCATGAAAGAGAGTTGTGAGGGGAAATTCTCCCTGTTATGGCAGAACTTCAAGCAATACAAATGGCCATGAAATACGTGTGGATGATTTGAGTGGGGCAGGGTTCATCTGTAGCAGAAGCTGTGGGTGTTCTGACCATAATTCTCTCGCCTTTGCCCTTTAGTTCATGCTGGCCAGGCTTCCAACGGTCAGCATCTGCATTTCTTTCCTTCTCCAGCCAATAAAACCCATTTTCCCGCCTGTGCAATAGGCCACAAATGTTGGGGGAATTAATCCTAGGCAGTGGAAATACAGTGAAGCAGGGTAGGGCGTACCTCTGAGGAGAGTAGTTTATAATTAAGGTTTTAATTATAAAGGAATTCCCAGCACATCATGATGACAAAATCAGAATGACTTTTAGTCAATTTTGTTACTCATTTAAAATTCTCTACAGACAGTGTCATTTTTGCCAGAACGCAAGGCAGAGCCTTCCCATTGCCTTTCCCTTAGATGCCGCTGTGCCCAGCATCATACAATGGCCCTCAGACAATGATGGACCTGACAGGGCAGGTGGCAATGTATCAATAGCCCACCTCCCTCACCCCCTGAGCACGATCACTCTGAGGCTTATGTCAATACTGGCTCCTAGGCTTTCCTAGGGTTTCAGTAGGACTGCGCTAGAGGTACCCAATGTGGTAAAGGGCTGGACAGTACACCCGTTACTGGCTACCTTTCCTTCCCTGTCTCACTTTCCCACCCATCTCCTACCACGTTTTCCTTCACCACTGTCATGCAGGGACTCTGGTCCCGCTCCCCATACAAGAACGCAGGATATGGTGAGGCCAAAAAGAAACAGCAACGGAGCCATGGATAGGGGGGGGTTTATACCACTACAGTCTCGCTGGCAGCTGGGTTGGAGATACAGGAAGCAGGCTCCACACAATGCGCAATCCGCCGACCGCTTCTCTGCCAACCAACCAGCTAACCAACCAACCAACCAACCAACCAACCAACCAACCAACCAACCAACCAACCAACGGCCCCAGTGTAGCCACAGCAGTTATATTAGTGGCTAACGGCTAACCAGTAACGGCTGATGGCCATCGAGCTACAGCAGATGGCCATCTGATTACAGATGACGGCCATCTACTACCCACCAGCACCTTTCCACGTGAGGCTGAGAGCCTGGAAACTGCTCTCTGGGACTTTGTCCCTACAACCACCTAAACAAACTACTTGTGTGGGATCTTTGTCGCAGAATCTGCTTCTAAAGGAACCCAGTTAAGATGGGTATCTATAAAAATTATAAATGCACACATATCCTTTTCCCCAAGAATTCCACTTCCAGTAATTTAGCTACTCAAACATGTACCCAAAGACATATGATCTTAACAATAATAATAATAATATTAGGTTGGTGCAAAAGTTATTGTGGTTTAAAAGGTTAAAAATAATCGCAAAAACCGCAATGACTTTTGCACCAACCTAATCGTAAACACTGTTGTAATGCCTATTACACAGTAGGCATTAAAGCTCTTTTCCATGTAGTAACTCATTCAATCCTCAGAAAAACCCTATGAAATTATTATTAAATCTCCATTTTACATAAGAGGAAACGGGGGTATACAGAGGTTAAATAACTTGATTAAAACTATAAGAACTAGTAGTACCGAGCTAGGGTTCAAATCCAGGAAATTCAACTTCAAGGCCCATCCTCTTAATTACTCTATATAAACACACAAACAAGGATACTTACTGCGGCATTGTTTATAACAGCTAGAAACAGTCCCAATATCCATCAAAGGAGGATGGTCAGGTAAATTATGGTATGACATACTAGATATTTATAGCTATTAAAAGTAATAAGATGTACATATTAACATGGAAAGAAGTTGACGATATTGTCAGGTGAGCAAAGCAAGGTGCAGAACAGTGTTAGACGGGCTTTTGATCTGGCAAAGAGCTATGTATACATATATGTCTCTCTCTGTGTTAAGTATCATGTGAATAGATGTTGCCTTAGGAAAACCTACGTGTCAAACATGAGAGGGAGACATACTTTACATTGTAAACCATTTTTTTTTTTTTGCTGTTTTACTTCTTTAACGTAAGTATATACTATTCTTTAGCTTTGATTGTACAATACTAAAAATATTACGTAATCAAGATGCATATAAACTGACACAGGATCACAGAGGAAGAGCAATTCCTTCTGCCTGACAGAGTCTCAGAAAGCCCCATAAAAGGTCCTAATGTATGGGTAAATACAGAAGGTCGCTTCTAGCAGAGCATATTAAATATCCAGTAGTGGGAGAGCTCACCGGATGTCAGGTAACTGTACACAGTTTAATGTGTATAGTTGGTAGGAAATTAAGCTAGGAAGAGGTTGATATCAGATGGTCTTTAGATACATTAATTCCCAAGTGAAATAAAATATTCAGATCTTCCAATAATTATGTGACAAAGATGTGTTTATTGTGGGCTCTTAAAACTGGCTTTGAATGCCACGTGTGCCACATAGCTTATTACAAGGAAGGAGAAGAAAAATATCTCAAGGTAAAGAAGGCAGCCATAAGGAGTATTAGTTTTCTTTATTCTCTCTCATTGCAGACGGTCTGGGGAGGAAACATATCCGTGAAGAATGAGAGGACTATGGTGAAGTGCCCACTTCACCACTTACCAACTGTGAGCTCAATGTCTTCATCTGTAAACACACATTGTAAAAATTCAGCTTCACAGAATTAATGCGAGGATCACTTGAGATCATTTGTGTAAAGGAATTAGTATTTTGCCTGGCATTTTGGCAGACACTCAATAATCTTACTACCCATTATTATTGTCAATAAGTGCTAATAAATAACAATTTCAATATGATCACAATCTTATTGATATTGTAAGGAACTAAAAACAGTCAAAAGGAAACACTTGTCTAGGAAAATGAAGGTCTGAAGATTTAATCCAAAAGAATATCTCCCACACTCAAAATCATCTTGTTTGTCTTTTCTGCTGCCAAACTCTGCGTGCTGTCTAAAGCCACATGGCTGACTGACGGTGTCACAGCTGTGGGATCTGTCAGCTCACCCCAATACATACGCCATATGCTATGGTCCGACCAGTTACATCCAGAAAGCTGATACATGGCTGGAAATATTTGACTATGATATTTGACTATGATATATTGAAATATTTGACTATGACTATGAATGAATCCTTTAAAAATTTAGAACATAAATTTTGCCTAGTAAATACAAGGATTTAAAACCATTAGACTAAATTATATCTTTAAAAAAATATTTCAACCATCCTTTCTGCTCATAAAGAGGTGACATTTACAAAACAGAAGAAACAAATCAAATAAGCACTGGTATCAAACAGTCATTAGACAACGTATTGGCAGTAGGATCCTAATTAGCTGTCACAAAAGCCACCAAGACAAGGACGTCAAAGGTGTCAAACTAGTCATTCGAGATTGCAACCCAAATGTGCTGAAACTGAACAAAATGTCAGACTGGTAGAACTAGACAGAGACAATCAAAAAGGCTAGATTAGAGGCACTTGTGTCTAATATTTTAGACTTTATGACTCACTGTACTCCTTTTTTAATACCTATCTTTGGATTTTTCCTTTATACTCAGTCATGCTCAACCATGAAATTTCTCCCTCCATAGAGCACATGTTTCAACAGATTGCCTTCACTCATCTTTTATTAAGGAAACTTCAGGGAGAAAAAGAGACTTCCTATTTTTTGTAGCAGAGTCTATAAAATGTCTTAGTACTTTTATGATCCTAAATATTCACAATCATGATCAGAGAAAAGAATCATTCCTCAGGAAAATAGATGGCAGTGACATCAAAAATTGTTTCACTAAACAATTTTTCTTATGTTTTCTAATGTTTCACTAAGCACATTGTGCAGACTCAAAGAAATACTGGTGGACCTGGCTGGCCATAGGTCAAAGAACTCAAAGTTTTTGTGACTTTGGGTGTTTTTCAGGAGATAACATAATTACAAGATGCTACAAAATCATAGGCCATTTTCACATCTTTTCAACATCTACACAGCTTTGAACTTTGATTACAGGATCCAGGAGACAATTCCTTTCTTCCTCAATGTAAGACCTAGCACCATGCTTTTGTGTATATAAATATTTTGTTCCTTTTTATTACTCAGTAGTATTCCATTATATGGATATGCCACAATTTGCGTATATATTATGGGCTTTTGAGCTGCTTCCAGTTTTTGGCTATTACAAACAAAGCTGCTAAGGATATTTGTATACCCAAGTCTTTGGGTCAAGACGTGCTTTTATTTCTCTTGGGTAAATAACTAGAAGTAGAATAGCTGGTGGTAAGCGTATGTTTAACTTTTTAAGAAACTGCCAAACTGTTTTCCAAAGTGGCTGTTCTATTTTACATTTCCATCAGTAGTGAAGGACAGTTCCAATTGTTCCATCCACATCCTCAGCAACATGTGGTATGATCAGTATTTGTTTTTAGCCATTCTAGTGGGTGTTTAGTAAATTTTCATTTCCCTAGTGACGAATGGGGTTGGGCATCTTTACAGGAACTTATTTTCCATTCATATAACTTCTTAGGAGAAGTGGTTGTCTAAATCTTTTGTCTATTGGTCATTAGAAGGTTAGTCTTCTTATTACTGAGTTGTAAGAAGTTTTTTGACTGATTCTCAACTTGGGAGAACTCTCATTTTTTTTTAAATTAAATTTATTGGGGTGACAATGGTTAGTAAAATTACGTAGGTATCAAGTGTACATTTCTGTAATACATCATCTATATATCACATCATGTGCTCACCACCCAGAGTCAGTTCTCCTTCCATCACCACATATTTGACCCCCTTTACCCTCTTCTACTATACCCCCTTACTCTTTGGTAACCACTATTGTCTGTGTCTATGAGTTTTTGTTTATATATTTATTTGTTTGTCTTGCTCCTTTGTTGCTTTCAGTTTTATATCCCACATATGAGTGACCTCATATGGTTCTCAATTTTTTCTGATTTATTTCGCTTAGCATAATAATCTCAAGATCCATCCCTGTTGTCGCAAATGGCAGTATTTCATCTTTTCTTATGACAGAGTAGTGTTCCATTGTGTACATATACCACACCTTCTTTATCTATTCATCTATCGAAGGACACTTTGGTTGTTTCCATGTCTTGGCGACCATAAATAAATCTGCAATAAACATTGGAGCACATATATCTTTACGGATAAATATTTTCACACTTTTTGGATAGATACCCAGGAGAGGGACTGCTGGGTCATATAATAATTCTATTCTTAATTTCTTTTTTGTTTAAAGTTTATTGGGGTGCCAATTGTTAGTAAACAACTAGAACTGTACACCTGAAACGTTATACAGAATTCTGTAATACAGAATTGTACCCCTGAAAAGTTACATAGACTTTAGGCATACAATTCTGTATTATATCATCTATAAATCACATTGTGTGTTCACCACCCAGAGTCAGTTCTCCTTCCATCACCATATATTTGATCCCCTTTATTAATTTTTTTCAGGAACCTCCACACTGCCTTCCAACAGTGTATGAGTGTTCCTTTTTCTCCACATCCTCTCCAACATTTGTTATTACTTGTCTTGATGATAGTAGCCATTCTAACTGGTGTGAGGTGATATTTCATTGTGGTTTTGATTTGCATTTCCCTAATAGCTAGTAAAGTTGAACATTTTTTCATATTATCTGTTGGCTATTTGTATTCGTATGTCTTCTTGGGAGAAGTTTTTGTTCAGGTCCTCTGCCCATTTTTTAATTGGATTGTTTTTCTTTTTGTTGTTGAGTTGTATGAGTTTTTTTTATTTATTTTGGATATTAACCCTTTATCAGAGGCATTGTTTGCAAATATCTTCTCCCATTCGCTGTCTCTTTGTTTTGTTGATGGTTTCTTTTGCTGTGCAGAAGCTCTCAGTTTTAACCAGTAAGTATGATATTAAGCTACAGAACTTCATTGATGCCATTTATGAGATTAAGGCAGTTCCCTTTAACATTGAGGTTGCTGAAAGATTTTATCAGGGATGAATGTTGGATCTTTGCAAGTGCTTTTTGAGAGAATCATGTTTTTTCTTCTTTAGTCTGTTAGGATGATGAATTACACTGATTAGTTTTTGAATGTTCACCCACAGTTTTTTAGGACAACTCTACTTCCTCACGATGTATTATGCGTTTGGATTTGATTGACTGAGACTTTTACAACAATTTTTTGTGTCAATGTTCATGAGAGTTATTGGTCTATAGTTTGCATTCTGTTATGTCTTTTTCTGGTTTTGAATCAGAGTAATGCCTGCTTTATACAGTGAGTTGGGAAGTATTCCATAGCCTTCAATATTTTGTTTAATCAACTGCTAGTTTGGCCTTGTTACAGCTGATAGAATACATCTGTATTCTATCTAATATGTGAGGGGGGCAGGGGATAGATGGATGTGACTATGAGTAAAAGACTGAGAGAACATTACATCCTTTTAAAGATAAATTGTATTTACTGAATATTTGGAGATAATAGAAGCCATTGTGCCTCTGTTATCTGCAAACTGGAGGTAATAATATTGTCATTTCTATGTCATGGAATTGTTCAGGTTTGCTTGAGATAACACGTGCAAATCATCTGGCACATTGCTGGAACACAGTTGGAGCTCAGCAAGTAGTAGCCATTGTTTTCTTGCTACTATTCTCAACCTCATCACTGTCATCATTTACGTCATCATTTATATCATCATAACTACAACTTTTATAACGACCATCATTTAAAGATGGAAATACTGGACATTTCAGAAACAAATTTATAGACGTTTGCCATTAGAAAATGTCACATCTTAGGTGCCTCACTGTTCTCATAAATTTGCCACAGGACTTCCAAGACTGGCATTCTATAATGGAGCAGTGTGGTCACCTCTTCGATATGATCTGATGTGACAGCTACATAAGCATGAATTAACTGGAAGATTTTATCTCAAACAGATAGGACTGTAGATAGATAAGAGCTATGGCTCTGAGGAGCAAAGAGAGGTAATGGTCACAGATAACAAGGAAAATGGATGCAGTCGAATAAACACCAAACTCAGTATTGGGACTCCTGCGTTTCAGTCTCGGCTTTGATGTATAGGAGCTAAACTTAGCCTTCAAGTAAAAAAGAATTGGCTGAGATCCCAGTGTATGCAACGAACTATGCACAAGTCACAGTGGTGAACAGGACGGGATGGCCCCTGCAAAGTATTGTTACCATTTTAATATTTTGGGGAATTCTGTTTATTCTATTTACCTCACAAACTTAGTAGAAGAAGCATTTGCATTTATAAAAGCCCATTGTAATCTGCCTTCCTAGAGAAAACCAGCAGATGATTCTCAAAAGTATATGAATTTCAATCTCAGACTTTTGAATTGTCATTTCCTGCTCCAGGCTGTGTTCCCCTCACTAGCCTATGAACTCTGAGAAGAGAAATTCTTATACATCTTTGTGTCCTGGTGCATGATAAACTTCTGTGTGCCTGCTGAATAAATGAGTTAATGCACAAATGAATGAATGAAGAGTTTGGCAAGGAAGTATATTGGTTAAGAATCACTAAGATCTTGAAACTGATGAGTGTTATTATAAAATAACTGAAGGAAGAGACGAAGATACCAGTGTGGTGTGCTGGTTAAGGACACTGAATTTGGGGTCAGATTGTATCAGTTTAGATAGATTGGAGAGTCTGATCATCTTCTGACAACTTGGTAACAATCTCTAAAAGTCAGAATAAACTTAACAGTTATCGAGTCCCCAAATGCATTAGCGATTATTAAGAGCCTCAAATATAATTGTTTATTTGGCCAATTTCTGCCAAAATTCAAAGCCAACCTAATTTGAAAGAGGCTCACTTTCTTCCCAAACAAGAATTTACCTTTCCTCTCAATTGTGTGATTCCTTTCATTATGTACTGACCATGCTGGGCTTGAGTCATAGGAACTAAGGATCAGAAGTCTGAAACCTGACCTGACTGTACTTAAACGTGTTGTACAGTTTTGGGCAAGTCCCTTCAAAACTCTGGGCCTCTGCCCCTTCAACAGAACAGGAAAACATTAGAATAGTTGATCCTGCAGTTTCTCACACCACTAGCATGCTCAGGCTATAGCTGGGTTTAGATACATGGGATACAAACACTCAAGCAAAATGAAGCAGAGAATTAGGACAATTTGCCATTATATTTAAGTCTAAAATATCCATATCGATGAAATAGTCATAGTTTCTAGGACACTTACCCAGAGGTAAAAACAGGGTGTGGTTTTCAGGAAGAAGTAGAATCATAAATAACATAGAGCCTAGGACGGCTCCCTGGCTCATTTGGAATGACACTACATTCTGTTCAAGTAGGCTGCCTGTAAAGCATGGGTTTCACATCCCTCTTTTCAGTCTCCCACTCTGCCAGGACTTTAGCAATTTGTTTCTCTAATAATTTCAACTGCAGCCTCAACTCTCCCCTGTAATATAGTCTGCAGGGATCTAACCAACACAAAGAGATCCTGAGTTCTGAAATAATGACAAAAAAATTTTTGCCAGTTCTTTTTAAAGGAAATTACTTTTAGATGATAGTCTTTCAGGTCACGGTATAAAAAAACCTGTTCCTTGTTTTTTCCTAATTCTCAGAATCCATCATGAAATACCTTTCCCTTCCAGTAAACTGAGAGGAGCTGAAAAATCCAGGAATTACAGCTGGCTGACCAGTAAACACAGTGGAAGACATATCTGACAGAGCATATTTACCTAGGTAAAATGCCATTTAGATTTTAAGCACCTGTCTGGTAGGTCTACTTGTATGTACTTAAATAGCTAGATATTATTTCAATTCAGGCAGCAAATCATTCACCCACCATACCATTCACAGTGACTAAAATCCAGGCAGTGAGGTAGGCATTTGTAATCTCTGTTTCTACTGAAGGAAACTTTTTATTTATTTATTTATTTATTTATTTATTTATTTATTTATTTATTTATTTTAGAGTTTTGTTGTAGTGGGGAGATAAAAGAAGATGAATGCAGGATATGGCTACTGCCGGCTAAATCTGCATTTAATGGAAATGCTATTTTATACTCTATGTAGTACAGAGGAAAATAATTAGAAGCCAGAAAAGTTGCAGGAAACATTCAATTTATAATGTTTAAGGCTTTTTTGAGAAAAAGAATTCTAGAGAAGTAGGATGAGCCCCTCGTTACTACAGCCACAAAGTAATCATTAAACATCTCATCAGAAGTTTTGAGTTCCACCAACCTAAGATGATAAGATGTGTTCATCATCAATAATGAAGGTGCCTTCGGCCTCACTGGGGCAGGGCTGGCTCACCGTCACTTCCTCGTCCTCTGCCAAGGCTCTGTTGATTGTGGCAATTCCTGGCATTAAGAGCTTGGTGGATTAATCCCAACAATTGGTTCAAGTTCTCTGTCATGTGTAGAAAACTACCACACATTTTTCCAAAGAATATGAGTAGCAACACAAAGTGAATGTTCAGGAAACAAAGAGTCTGGAGAAACTTTGGAGGCTGGGTATTCATTTATTTTCTACTAAGTTTAGAATCCATGCCTTTCCTGCCTTTTGATCAGTTTAGTGTTTTTAATGACAGCCTTCTCAATGGGCTGGAGAAATTGGAGGCCTGGGATCCTCATGTAACTTAATTGTTCAGGACTCCTCTTCAAGGTCTCACTGTGACTGGGCAGTGCTTCAAAATAATTTTGAGCAGGGTTTCACTTTTTCAGGGTTCTGCTTGCTCAAAGAACCAAATTGAACCACGGTGGTAATGATTAATTATGGTTTTCTTTGTTTCTCCCTCAGATTGTGTTGCATGTTGACATATAGTATCAACATCGATGGCCCAAAGTATAAGTAACATGAGAATTTTAGATATAGATACAAAGCCAGGGATTGAGATTGTTTTTGGTTAAGAAAGCCTTTTTCAACAACCCTGGTCAAGAGAAGAAGACACACATATAAAGAAACAGTTATGCAGGAACAGGGAAAAAAATGCTGCCTCTGTTTCTTAATAGAAGTATGAATTTAGTTTCTCCATAGATATAAAATAGGAATAATACCACCACTTGAGACAGTTATTTTAGGAATTAAATGAGAGAACTTGTGAAAGAACATAGCACATCCTAAAAACAGTGAATGTTAGTTTCTGTTCTCTCTTCTAAAACAGGAATCCTGAATTTGGCAGCTGTAGTTTATATTTTATTACCGACCATTAAGTGTGGTTAGATGTAGAAGGACAAGATGCACCGAAGGAGAAATAAAGAATCCTGACAACTTTTGTATGTTGTTGACTTTACACATAATCTAACAAGACTATAACTAACAAATAAACTGGTAACATAAGACTATTTAGGAAGTTGGTCAAGTTTAGTTACATACATTGCTATTATTGTTAAAAAGTCCTTCATTTGCTTTTTATTCTTACACTCACTCATTCACTTACTCATATAAATTATAAATAAACATGATAGGTGCTTGATATATCATTTGAAGAATGAGTGAAAGAGATTTTACTAAGAACCTATTACATTGTAAATGCTATTCTAAGTACCATCAATTAACAAAACATAGAAAAGGCTTGCCCTCAAGGAGCTTACGATTAGTAACAGAGATAGGGATATAGCCAGAAAAGAGTTTTGTGCATCTTAGAATGTACAAAGGAAGAAAAGTGTCTTGAGTATGTGTCTATATATGTATTCCGTATGTTGGTTACTCCCAGAGCATTTTTTTTTTTTTTGCTACAAAATTTGTGTCATCGTTTGTTCCCTCTGGTTTCTTGCTAACAGCAAATACCTACACAGGCTTAAGGAAAAAGATCTGCCTCATCTTTAATTCCCAGTTATTGACCAAACTTCTGAGTTCCTCCCCAACCAAACATTTAAGTATTTGGAGAGAAAGATCTCCCCAGAGGAAGTTTTTGGGTCTCTGATGAATACCCCCAAGCCTATCAAAAAGAATGTTCATTAAATGTAGGACCCAGTATAACTTATTTCCAAGTGTGGAGAAAGAAGGCAAGTTGTGAGACTAGAATTTCCAACATGACAAACTCACGCCCAGCATCCTGTAGTGCATTTGCAATGAATAGCTTCTCACTGGCAAAATATTTTTGTACCTGGAGCAAGGGCTGCTTTTGTCCATAAGGTTTAGTTTGCTTTGAGGTAACAGTGAAATGTCTGGAGTGAAAACTGTCTCCTGACTTATTGTGTTGAAACATACATGACGAGTTGCATCCTGTATCTGCAGTCACGCGAAGCTGTAGTCAGCGGTGATTTCAAAACACCGAGGCACATGTGTAAGTAGCTTGTCCATGCTTGAAAGCCAGCTGTATATTTGGGCCCCATGTTACTCCTATCACTTCCAGACCTTCGGTGTCCTCCAATAGCTTTGCTGAGGTGCTGCAGGTACTAACAGTGGGTAACGATGCCCTGTAAATCTACCCTCTTCTTCCACATCACTTTGTAGTGCTGACACCCTGAGAAAGCTTTACAAGGGAAGCTTTAACCTCCCTATCTCTACCAGAGTCCTCTGAACCATCCCAAGTAAATTGAGAAGAAATGTGGTTGCTATGTAAATGAAAATTGAGAAAACAAAACAAAACAAAAAAAATGCAGCTGACCTCCTAGCCCCTCACCCCTACAAGTATTAGCACTGTCTCACCTCAGCTACTACTGTGCTGACATTCTAGAGTCACCACTGTTGTGACAATGTGGGGCTATGGGTAAGAGCACGGTGTATGGTGTAAAAACAGTGCCCAGAGCATATGGTAACTTTGAATATTAAAGAAATCAGTCATGTATAATGTAGTTATTGGCACATATTAAATATTAGTAAATATTATCCATTATTATTGTTTAAAAAATAATTATCATTATTACAATTCTTATTGTCAACATCATACTCTTTCCTAGTTAAAACATTTCTATGGTATTCATCAGCCCAATAAAATAATCCCAACTCCAAACTCCTTTATAATCTGGCTCCAGTTTTCCCTTCCTCTGGCTTTATCTCCTGCCTCACGTCCTGTACTTCTGCCCTAATGGCTGACTTACCGTTTTCCAGATGTCATGTATTTTACCTCCTCTGTCTTTGGTCTTGCCATTCCCACTTCTGGTATGTCCTTTAACACAGTATCTACCTAGAAAAGTCCTAGTCAAATTCTAACATATTAGAGTTCAAGGACATCTTTGTGAGGTTTTCCCCAACACCCACTCTAGAGGAAAATAAAAAAGTAGTGACTACTTTGTTACTGTCATTTTTAAATACCTATGTTTCCTCTCTAAGACTTCAAGATCTTCCAGCTGCTGACCATATAATTCATCTGTTTGGTTGGTTGGTTTTGGTATTTTTTAGTAACTAATACAGAATAGGTTATGTGCTAAGTGCTAAATACATATTTGTTGAATAGGCAAAGTATTAAAAAGTGTAGAATGTTCTGATATAGATGATCTCATTGGATCCTTTCAAAACTCCTTGGAAGTAGCCAGGGCAAAGTAGAACAGTATAATGATTTAAAACAACAGGCTCTAGAGAAGGATGATAAGCGACTTGTGTCTGTAGGACCTTGAGCAAGTTGTAGAATCTCTCTGATCCTCATTTACTACTTCTGTAAAATGGGGGTAACATTTATGGATATTAGTAAATGAGATGAACCATGTAAAGTGCATATTACGGTGCCTGACACATACTAATAAGCAATAGCTCTTTTAAATTATTACACAGACTATCAAAGAAATTGAATGATTTGTGTAAAATCACATGACTAGTCAAAGATAGAACTGAGACAAACCTTGGTATGTCTGATTCTTAGTTATTTTTATGTTCTAAAATAACTTTCTCCTCCTCTTAGGAATATTAATAGAGAGAATATAAGGTAGAGATTGAAGAGAATTTTCCATTGCTTTGCTATGGTGCTAGTGCATCCAAGGTAAAGATAAGGAGGAAACAGAGTGTTGGCTTTCTCGATTAATTCTAAACTAAAACATCTATTTTGATATTCAGGCTGTAGAACACCACTGATTAAATACTATTATAAACACTATTACACTATTATACTATACACTATTATAAATACTATTATAAACACTAATACCTTGAATTTGCAAATACTTCTCCCCAAGAGTATGCAGAATTTTCTTGTGATACTCCATTTATCTTCCCAGCTGTACCATTTTACATTTTCTCATTCATTCATCAAATATAAAAATATTTAATTTGTTGCTTACTATACGCATATGTTATCACTAGGCCAGGTACTAGAGATACACAGATGAATGAGACCGTAACTCTGCTTTTGACTATTAAGTCTAGGTGAGGAGACTGGCATGAAATAACAACTACTACCCGACCTGATAAGTACTATCATATTGATCAATACAACGGATAGTGGGAGCAGCAGGAGCATAAGAGACTTGCTCAGGAATAATGGAAATGAAAGAGAAATTTTGGAACTATGTCTGGGAGTGATATTTTATTATATAAACTAGTGGTATCCAAACATTTTTGATCACACACTCCTATTCAGAAAAAAAAATAAATGTTAGGGGTACTCACCCTCAATATATCTTTAATACATTTAAAAATAAAGTACATGCCTGTATAACTGCTAATATATTGTGTTTTGAACATTTGTCTATTCTACAATACAACAATTCCACTGCCAGGTACGTCCCTGCATGTTTTGAATGTGCACTGAGAGAATATACAATACTACCTATACTAGAATTGTCCATATTAACTAAACTTGGAAAGAATCCAAATATCCATCAGTAAGAGAATGGATAAATAACTTTGGATGTATTTGAACAATGGAATTTTTTTTTCTCAGTAAAAAATTATTTTTATTTTTCAACCCTATGAATGAATCTTTATTCAACCCTATGAATGAATCTTTAAAATGTAATACTGAGTGAAAAAGAAAGTTATAAAGCCCAATACAGTGTGCTACCACTTTTTAAAAGCTCAAGAACAGACTAAACAATATATAATTTCTAAATAAATACAGATGTCATAAACCTATGAAGAAGTAAGAAAATTATAAAACACAAAATTCAAATTGCGTTGGTGTGGGTCAGTGGAAGCAGGAGGGGAGAGGTGAAAGTGAAGGTACCTGAGACAGTTCTGGCAACGTTCTAGAACATAAGTCAGCTCACAGGCATTCATTTTATCATTATACTCTATAGCTTGTATATATGTCACGTTATTTAGTAAATATCAAATGTTGCATAATAAAAAGGAGTATTTAAATATATTTAGAAGTGCCAATATTTTCTTCCTGAACCTTAATGTAGCCCCTGAGGGCTACTACATTGGACAATAGAGTTGCTGATATTTTTCTAGTGGGGGAATGAAATGCTCATATGCCTGCTTTGAAAAGAAGATTTTTTTTTTTTTTGTATCAACATTGTAGAACATAGACTTTTCATGTGAGAAATCTGAGGTTCTCACTCAACAGTGGCTTTGGGAACAAATTATATGGAGTGGGCTTGAGAGCTATTTCAGAAGTAGAAATGACAGGAATTGGTGACATGTAAAAGAGATGACAACCATTTAAGATATTTTGTAGATTGACCAACCAATGCTATTAACCGAGATAGTGAGTACAGCAAAAGAAGTACAATAGGGAGCATAACGACAGAAGGGGATAGCATTCTATTATATATCTGAGAGTTTGAAGCATCGAAATAACATAAAAGTGAGGTTGTCCAGCAACACTTAGAAATACCTTCTGGAGCTCAGGAGAATGGTGGGCTCTGGAAATAAGGACACAGATGTCACCCACACACCAGTAACCAATACCACAAAACAAGATAAGATCATTTAAAAAAAGAGCATGTCAAATAAAAAAGTGAAGAGAGCTATACCAGATTCTTACAGGTCACCCCCTCATGAAGGAGACTGAAGAGAAACTCTCAGAGGTTTAGAAGAGATAAAGAAAAGAACGAGAAAGCCAAGTGATGTCAAAGGGCCCCAGATAAATCAAGTGAAATAGAGATTGTAACTGAAACAGGGAGGCTTTGCAAGACTCAAACCTGTAAACCAGATGTCTTAGCTCCTCTGTGGGTATCCTATCCCCTAATCTAATGGGTTTCAAATTGTATGCCAGGAAGGCTAGTGCTACCTGGAATAGTTAGACAGATATGATTCTTCACTCCACAAATACAGAGCAACTTTTATCTACCAGGCACTGTGTAAGGTTCTGCTCTTACAGTGCTTAGGGGCTAGTTTATAGTTCCAAAAATTAGTTATGAAATATTTTCTGTCAGTAATGAAGGAACCCATTCATTATCTATCTATCTATCTATCTATCTATCTATCTATCTATCTATCTATCATCTATCTATCTATCTATCTATCTATCTATCTATCTATCTATCTATATGACATAATAGGAATATGAGATGAAGATATATATGTTGCACTGGGCCAGAGACTATTGATAATAGAGTGATAATAACTCTCTCTGTGGAAAGGAACTTACAGAGCATATAACCCCCAAAAAATCACTCAGGAATTAATATAAATCTAGTTTGTGGGATAAAAATGACTTCCCAGGGGAAGTAACATAAATTAAGACCAGCCTTCAAGAATGGAATTACCATAATTTTCATGAGAAATTAAATTTGGGAAAAAAAAAAGAAGTGTTCTGCTGTAAAAATGATTAAAAACCACTATATCATATAAATTCAAAATTACAGATCATGTTGGCCATGTTAAAAACATCTAAATTTGCTTTCTAATGTAGTAGGTTGTATTTTATAAGATACAGAGGGATGTACATATAAGATACTTGCTGTTCTGGAGGGCTGGCCCGGTGGCTCAGGTGGTTGGAGCTCCATGCTCCCAACTCCGAAGGCTGCCGGTTCGATTCCCACATGGGCCAGTGGGCTTTCAACCACAAGGTTGCCAGTTCAATTCCTTGACTCCCACAAGGGATGGTGGGCAGCGCCCCCTGCAACTAAGATTGAACATGGCACCTTGAGCTGAGCTGCCGCTGAGCTCCCGGATGGCTCAGTTGGTTGGAGCGTGTCCTCTCAACCACAAGGTTGCCGGTTTGACTCCCACAAGGGATGGTGCTGTGCCCCCTGCAACTAGCAACGGCAAACTGGACCTGGAGCTGAGCTGCGCCCTCCACAACTAAGACTGAAAGGACAGCAACTTGAAGCTGAACGGCACCCTCCACAACTAAGATTGAAAGGACAACAACTTGACTTGGAAAAAACAGTCCGGGAAGTACACACTGTTCCCCAATAAAGTCCTGTTCCCCTTCTCCAATAATAAAATCTTTTTTTAAAAAAAAAGATACTTGCTGCTCTCAAGAAGGAAGGAATTGGAACCAGGAAAAATTGTAATATTTTTCTTCATATCCTTCTATATTGTTAAGCTTACTACAATTAGAATTCATTAATATTGTAATTAATAAGCACATATTTATCAGAAAATTATAGAAATTCACATTGCTCCATTGGCCTGTTATTTCATTCTAAAAATTTACAGGTACTGTATTTTTTTTTTTTAACACATATAATGACAACCTAGGAACTAGGCAGCCCAAGTCTAAGATTGGATTTTAGCAAATTCCTGGTAGTTGCTTTGAACTGAAAAAGTCCCCAGACCACATATTTTATATTCCTCAGAAGCGCTGCAAACTAGAGCTTTGTAAATTTGTTTTTTTATATAATGCTCTGCTCTGTTGCAGAAAACATATGACTCCTTTGGCATTTCTAATGACTAATCCAAAGTTATGAAATAAAGTAGCAATAAAGACAGACACAGATGTGCTTTGATTCTGTACTTTTCATATGAAATCCACTCTTGGAGACATTTTCACCCTTTACCTTCAAATGATAAAAGCTGTGTAGTTCTTGCCTATCATCCTGCTGTCACATCTTGATATGGGTTTATAAAAAAACAATTTGAAAGAAACTTGGCCAGGTTAAAAAGTATCTAATTAGTGGTTCTTTTTCTGAAGGAATCAACTTTTTGTTGCAATCAACATGCCTTAACTGAATGAAGCCAGGTAGAGGTTTCTGATAAAATATGATTTAATCTTTGGGCTAGCTTAAGCAAGTTTATCTTAAAATTTAAGTACATTTATGTAAAACATCAGATGCGTAGATGGGGAGAATAGGAAAGGAAAGGAATTAACAATAAAATGGGTAATAACTGAAAAACCTAGTAAAATATTGACCAAATAATTAACTTTGTCTTTGGCTACCCTGGTTAATCAAATACTTTGTGACACACATCACTCTGTAGGAAATGACATTGCTTTCACCCTAAACCAGGTTTCTCCGAGCAGTGTTTGTATCCAAGTGCTGAACTGGGAAACTGGTGGAAAGATAATATTTTACCAAATTCCCAGAAGTTCCCAAGGAAGGGGGGCATATTAGACCACACACTAAACTATCCACAAGCAAAATTATCTCAACCAACAGCTTCAGCCAAGACTTTTATCTAAGTTAACCAACAAAATTGGACTGCTGAGTTCTATTCCTTTTTTCCTTTCACAGTCGTGGGTCTCTGCACATACACACGATTAATATACATCATTGTGAAGATGCTGCACCATAAATAAGACACATATCTCCAGTAATTGGCTCCACTTCAGGAATTCAGCTGTTACTGAGGAAACTTAGGTTGACAAAGCTTAGCTTCTTTTAATCGTCCAGACCCTCTAACTTCAAAGTTCAGATTAGCTCTATTTGTGTTTGGGGTTCCCATATTAGCAAAAGTGGCCAACCCATCACAAGCATAACTCTAAAAGTATTGAACTATAATATATAAATGGCTATGGATCAACTGTAAGGAAAATTTGATGTCTCCATAGATACGTGAATATAGGCAATATATACAATATTAGTTTCCAGAGAATGTGCCTACATCAATGTGAAGATATAAATGTTACGTAAGGTGATCTGTCATTTGAATTATGAAAAGCATGCTTTCTAAAACACTCTCCAGATCGCCTTTCTTGATAGAAGCAGCCATAACAACAGCAGCAATAAAACCTCACAAGAAACATTTGGTCAAGTTTATTACATGCCATAATGTCAGCTGTCAAAATGATTACTTCCTCAAATTGACCCCTTCTAACCTAGCAGCTCTAAACCTTCTCTTCTTGGCTCTTTAAGATACATTTTGATCACCAGATCTAAATGTTGTACAAAGTATCATCTTGTACAAAGTATCACTGAGGTTACATGCGGTTTATATGTGAAGCCAGAGATAAAGGAAGAAGACTGGTGTGTCCAGAGTGAGCCCACCAAGTTGCCTTGGTCCTAAAGTCAAGTGTAAGAAAAACATCTAATGGATATGAGGAAAAGAGTCAAATCTTTGGGAGGAAGCACATTAAGGGCAGAAAGTATTCAAAAAAGGTCATGAGAGTAATTTCAAAAATTCTCACTGTAGGTGACATCAGAGATCCTTTCTGGCATACTTTTGTAGTACACAAGCAAATCTAAGTATTTTTCTATTTCCTTCTCTAATGTTTATCCAAGTAATCTAATTTAGACTAAGTGGAGATATTTCTCATTTCTTTTTGTCGATTCTTTCCGCTCAGTTCTTATTTCAAACAGAAACAACAATAAATATATCATTCTGTTTTATGGAGTTTTGCCTTACTAGGAGGGTCTATCTGTATTGATCTAATTGATTTTTCAATGTTGTGTATGACAATTCAGTATGGAAGTTCTATCTATAGCAATTTATTTTTTGTTATTGTTTTGGTTTGTTTTTATTGAGTTTGATTTTATATAGCACAATATTTTACTTGTTTTGGTTTGTTTTTTATTGAGCCTGATTTTATATAGTACAATATTTTACAAAGAATTGAGACTCTTTCAAAAATACTTTTAGTGAGGCATTGTTCTTGTACCAATATACCAATATAAATATGACCTACTTCTAGCCTTTAAGGAGTTCAGATTATATGTACTCAGATACTTTCAATCAATGGTATTGATAAGTTCAGTGATACCACAGAGTGGAGAGTGGTAACTACCAAGAAATTTAAATAAAGATTCTACAGAAAAGGAATCTTAGAGTTTACCAGGATAAAAATGATGTACGGTAAACTAGGAAAAGGGAGTACCATGAGCTCACAAAGATGCATGGTCTTTTCAAGAAGTGAGAAGTCCAGTATGGTTGGTGTTAAGATGTGAAAGCATCAAGGCTTTGGAGAACAGACCAACGTGTAATGAGTTTGTAGACATATAAAACACTAAACTAAAGGACTTATAAATAGTAGAGCTCAATATGAATTCAAATAATATGAGTGTACATCACCAAAAAAAAAGTGATACAAGGTAGGTCTCAGAAGATACCTGAGCTCTAGGTAAGTGCTCTTTAAGTGTGGTCCCAGGACCAGCATCATTTACATCTCTTGGGAACTTGTTAGAAATGCAAATTCCAGGGACCCTCCTTAGGCACTCTGGGGTGAAAGCAATCTGTGTTTTGACAAGTCCTCCAGGTGATTTTAGTGTACACTATAATCACCGGTGTAGAGGAAGGAAGTATGCAATCTGGGTGCAAAAAGTAGCATAGGCAAAAGCATAGAGGTTGGAGTGAGACCACTGGAGTCTGGAAAACAGGCACAGCAATTTTTTATTCATTAATGATTTCATTTATTAATTCATTAATCAAAAATTTTAACAAGCAAAGAGTACCAACCCTAGATGATATTCCTACACTAAGAATTTGATTCTGTAGTACAATACCATAATTCAAGACATCTAAAATCCAGATACTGCATGTTGTAGAAGAAAAACTGGCTGTGAAGGGAAGATCAGATTGAGTATCTACCTGACAGAGAAATTTTAAATTGCAATTGCCTGCAAAGTGAAAGAGCCTTTGGAGGTTCTTCAGTTGGGTAGTGACATAAATAAAACAGGCTTTGGGGAAGTTGGAGATGAAAACAACGTAACAAAAGAGAACAGAAGTTGCCTAGATTGTTTTCAGATGTTCTTCACTGTAAAGGCATGCTTGTTTGTAGTGAGACCTACATTACTTGAAAGGTATCGGGAAAGACCCCACCTGGGAAATATATATACTTTATTCTTAGCATAGTCCTTAAAGTTCTACTACTTGCAGAGTTGTTCTTTTGATCTTTCTCTCATCAATCCTCTAGGAGAATAAATACTGTATCAGTTAAAATATAGGGAAAAAAGAAATTGTCAGCTGGCTGAAAGCAATTTCTCAGTAGGAGGGGGAGGGGCAACAGGAAAAAAAGCACCCCAAAGGGGAAGAAGTTCCTGCCCAAGATAGACTTTTTTCCCCATCATACACATTTAATAGGGCTTCTTTGGCCCCAAACAGTGAGTGACGTTTAGAAACATAAGGGAATTATGATTAGAGACTGCAGTTGGTTCCAACGTAGGATAGAGAGGAATAGTATGATTATAAACGTGGTGAGTTTTGGGTGAGGAGGGATAGCAAGTGAAAATCATCTGTGGCGGTTGGAAATTCAGGACTAGAATTGGTATAAGCTGATGTAATTTGTATCAACGTCACCAAAGAAGTATATAATTCAGTGTTTTGATAGACCACGTAACGTTTCTCAATAAACTATTTAATGAACATCATTTATTTGGTGTAAAATATAATTTAACCTAAGAACTTAAATTAGTACTATAATGCAACATATATCTTCTCTCACCATGAGAAATTTGCCAAGCAATGGAGCACAGTTAATGAGGGTGCTGTGTATAATGCACCCCAAGTCCTTTATGGCTGTGGGTGCAGGACAGTGTGATTTGTGCCATTATATCTTAGACAATCTCAGACTAGACAATCTCTCATTAGAGAATAAAAAGCACAGGTCATGCTTTACTTCTAGACACTTCCAAATGCACACAGGAAGCCTGAAGAGAAAATAAGAACTTTTTCTTATGTGAGAGTTAGCTTCTGTGTAGCATTACACGTTTTTCTGTGCTTGGTACTTAGGTGGGCATTACTGTTGTTTCCCTAGATATTAGCACAAAAAAAGCAGCAGAGGAAGACTTTTTCTTTTCTTTTTTTTTCAAACTTCCATTTTATCAAACTTCCTAGGTAAAATTCTCCAATTGCTTGCTCCTTCCAGCAGTTTTCTAAAGTCACACTATATGATGCAGGGAAAAATCTAACTTTGTTAATCACCACTCTAATACGTTCCACGTACTATTTCAGGCAATTTCCTTATGTTATATGATTTATTTCTGGCAATAATTAGACAGGTGTTAATTATCTCTATTTTTTTCATTTCAAAAAATGAGATTTAGCAACCTGCCCAGAATTATTTGCTACTTAGTACAAGAAGGATGGGGGAAGTGTGTGGAGCAATTATTTCCCAGGAGCTGGTTTAGAGCTAGGGAAAATTAAAGTTTTCCACTGACCCTAAGATGTCACTAACCATCTCTTTTATCTTCAAAGCCTTTTCCATTCAGCATCAAGAAATCAAGGTTAAGTATGAGGAACTAGAGCCAACCTAAGTCCCAGATTTGAAGGTAGTTTGCCTTTGATGCCCATCCACCATTTTGTTCAGAAACTCTCACCAAAAAGCCTTTGGTTTCCTTATCATTGCTTTTTGTTTCCTGTGCCCCTCTGCTCACGTTTGATGTTATTTTGATGTCAGTGCCTACCTTAGCCATTATCCTGACTGAACTTTAACCGATAACCATTCTCTTCGTTAGTAAAGTGTGCACACAGTATCTTAATATGTATGAAGTTTGTCTCAACTACAAGATAATAAGAGCTAGTAAGATGCTAATAGCTATGCAACCTAATATAGCAATGTAAAAAAAAAAAAGCTAATTCAAAGGAAAATTTGGTAGTTCCTCCTGATCCTTGCATCTGTAGTATCAACTAACATAAGACTTAAGATAACTAAGATAGTGTGGGGATGGAGCCAGGAGTGCAGTTTCCGGGTTCTCGGCCTCACATGGAAAGGTGTTGGCTCAGGTAGTAAATGGCCATCAATTATGATTGGATGGCCATCAGCTTTGGCTAGTTGGCCGTCAGCTGTAACCAGTGAGCCATTGGCCACTAATACAACTGCTGTGGCTATGCTAACAAAAAATGGGAGCTAGCAAGAAGATGGTGGTTGAGCTAGCAAGAGCGGATTGCAGCTTTCAAACGAGACTGGTGCAGGAAGACCCCTTGTTGGGGTTCTGGCGGATGTTTGCTTCCTGTGTCTCCAACCCAGTCCCCAGCGAGAATATAGTGGTATGACTCCCTTATCTATGGTTCCGTGGCCTCACCACATCCTGCGTTCTTATGTGGGGAGCGGGAGCTGAGACCCCGCAGACTGTCCCGCACGACAGATAGAGAAGGCATAGAAATAAAATTTTCAAAGAATATTCTCTCTGAATACTGTATTTTAAGTATGTATTTTTAAAATTTATTTTACCAGTTGTTAAACTTTATTTTTATAAATCAGTATATATTCATATAGAAGGGCTTGGTTCTTTATTAGGCTTCCTTACCAAGAATCCATGTATTAACATTAGGAAATTTGAGAATCCTATGAAATTATTTGGTGTGTATGTTTGTGTTTGATTTTTTTTAAGAGGGTCCATAAATTTCATGAATATTCTCCAAGACGTCTATGCATACCTGTTCCACCCACCGAAAGAAGTGAAGAGCTATGAGCCTAGAGTAATATTAAAGTGAACAGAGTCTCCCAAGTTCAACGGCTTCATTTGGTTACTAAATTAAGCAGTGTTTCCTTCTTCTCTGAAAATAGGTTTCTTTTCGTCCAACCCTATCCCATTCATGGCTTCTCTGAGTGTTTTCACTATCTTTTTCTAGCTCTATCTATTTTCACATATATCTGCTTGTCGTTTGCAGTGGAGATACTAAACTCCTCATCTTGCAGTTTTGTGACATACTCTAACATGCTATAGTCTCTGTATTTACAAAACATGCTCACTTACTTCCATAAAGACTTTTAAAGGGTTTACATGAAAACTTGTATGCCATATAGACAGATAGGCAAACTAAAGAATAAAAGTTATTAACTACCAGGTAGAGAAAAGAGGAGGAAAATCTCCCAGGAACTAGGGAGGAGATGTATATCTACTAATTCTAAGATTTTGGCAGCCAAGGCAAAGCAGAAACATGAATGATTACATAGCTCTCTATATTTGATAATGAAATGCAAACTTATTTTTCAAGAAGGGAGAACTTCTGGCACTAACTTCTATGAAGACTATTTCCCTGGCCTTCTGCACATTGTTGCCAGCAAAGAAACAGGACCTCAGTCCTACAATAACAAGGAACTGAATGTTGCCAATAACAAATGAACTTAGGAAAGGACCTTAAACACAAGATGAGAATAGAGTCAATTGGTATCTTGATTTCAGCCTGTGAGACCCTGAGAAAAGAATCTAGCCATATCGTCCTAGACTTTCAACCTACAGAAATGTGAGATACCAAAGGGGTGTTGCTTGAAGCTCCTAAATTTGGAGTAATTTGCTACACAGCAATAAAATGAATACATTGAGGCTTGTGTCTCCTTTCACTGAAGTCTAATGTAATGGCTCTGAAATCTAAAGTCAGTTGATTCCTAATTCACTTAAAGGGAATAACTTGGATTGGGAAAAAATGGGGTTAGAAGAAACTGGGTTTTTAAGGAAACCAGATATTTATTCATATCAATGTTAAACAAATGGTTTTAAGAATCAAACCATTTTCCTTACCTCCTTCCAGGTGCATGTATGTGTTTCCTCATTAAAAAATATATATATTTATGTATTTATCTATTTTTACCAAAATAAATACCTTTGTAATGGCAAAATTTTAGGTATCAGTACAAACTGATAAAGTAATCCTTTCTGAGATAAGAAGATGTTTGTGGCCAATAATCAAATTTAAACACCTGTCACCTCTATGGAAGGAGGAGCTAATTAGTATCCATTCATTCAATCAACCAATATTAACTAAGTGCCTACTTTATTTCAGGGCCTGTGCTAGACACTAGGGAGACAGAATAGTCTCTTGAAAAAAGAATAGTCCCTGCCCTCAAGGAAGACTTCAAAGAGCTTGCAACCCATGAAGAAAGAGAGATAAATCAATTGGTTATTGAAATTTGATGTGATGAGTAGAACGTTGGAGTAAGAACAGGTGCTGAAGAAATACACAGGAAGAATGTAAAATCCTGCTTTAGTTCATTAGCTGGTCAGGAAAAGATTCATTTTACCAGGGAATTAAAATCAAAGCTAAGTCCTGAAAGAAAGTATGAGATGAAGCAAGGGGATAAAGGTGTGGGGTGATAGTTAGAGTTCGATATAGGGACAACCCTCATCAAAATCCAAGATGTTGTAGAGGAGCCTGGAACATTTAAGGAACTAAACAAAGAATAAAATAGAGGTATAAAGGATCACAATTATTAAGAACCATATGTGAGACACTAACAAGTTTGGAATTTATTCTGGAACAAATGAGAAACTCTTAAAACTTCTAATCAACAATGTGCCATGGTTATATTTATGCTTTAAGCTTATCTCTCTGCAACATGGAGAAGAGGTCACTTTGGCTGTACAATGGGCTTCACCCACTGCACATTAGTGCGTAAAGCTGGAGGCAACAAGAAAGCATAAGAGTAAGCCATAAGATAAGGACAGCTTGAACTAATTTAGCTGCAAGGGGGAAAGAAACAAATAGACATATTCGAGAATATTAAAGAGGCAGAATTGACACATATGTGGATATAATGACAGGAAAGACTGGAACTCATGCAGGTTGATTCTGGGATTGGTCGACAGGGCACGAGAACCCTGGAGAAGGAGCAGGCTTTGGGAAGTAGGTTAAGAGTGGTGTTAAGTTGAATGGGATGTCTAGCTGGCCATTGGACATACAGGTGGGAAATTTGAACAGAAGAGAGACTTGGGAGTCATTAGCATGTGGATGTGAATTTAACCCACATAATCCATAAAGAGTAAACTATGCCTCGGGGTTCAGTAAAATCTCTGGGGAACATCAAAATGGATAGTTAGGTGAAGAGAATCCTGAAAATGTAGATGTACCTAGACTGCCTTGTCTTATGAAATAGCTAACCCACTGCTTTCATTATTTGGCATTATTCAAACTCTTCCTTTTCACTTAAAACCTTTTTGGGGCTTAAAATAAAAATTGGAAATCAACATTCCTATGTCATTACATAATGTATGATTACTATGGATGGGCTCATCCACATGTGATTTCAACTACCTCTTACCATTATTGTAATAACTATAAAATCTACTTTTAAGACTCATAGTCTCTCCTAAAAGTGTAATTCAAGTGTACAACAAATCATTAGATGCTGCCATTTGGATATCCCACAGAAATCCCAAGCTCACTATGTTTCAAAATGAGTCTTTCCCCCAATGTGTTCCTCCTCATTTAATCTTACCAAACTCTATTCATTCACCCAAGCTAGAATTTTCCTCTTCCTCTCTCCTCACAAAAAGTCAGTTAGGAGTCATGATGAGTCTATCTCTGAAATATTACTGGAATCTGTTCCAGCTTCTCCACTCCTACCAGCACCGCCTTAGTTCAGAACCACTTGCCAAAATTACCAAAACAGCCTCCTTAATGTTATATCCTTGCTTCTAATATTGCCTCACAAATCCTTTCTTTATGGTGGTACCAGCATTACATTTTAAAATTAAAATATAATCATATCTTTCCTGCTTAAACACCCTCAAAGTCATGCTCTCATCCTTAGTATAAAGACCCAAATTCCTTGAGGTAGCATCCAAAATGGCAGAATATATAAACACCATGCCTGCTTCCTTCCACGAACACATTAAAATTGCAACTAAATGATAGAACAATTAACCTGGAGAACTATCCAAAGCTTGGCTGAAAAGAAGTTTTATAACTAAGGATATAAGAAGTCATGTCGAGACTGGTTAAAAGGAGGGGAGACACACAATAGGCTGTTCCCACACCTCCCTCTGTGAGGTGATTGAGAATCAGGAGGGATATCTCGGCCATGGAGGTTTCCCCAAGAGGAGCAAGGGACCCCAGACCCAAACCAAACTCCTCAGCCCAAAGTACTGGTGCCAGGAAGAGTAGCCCCAACAACACCTGGCTATGAGAAACAGTGGGGATTCTGACCATCTAGGTGGGACAGAAGATGTCCTCTTAAAAGGTCCATGAATAGACTCTCTCACTCCCAGGCACTCACCTTGGACTCCAGCGGAGGGACAGTGATTCAGGAGACATCTGAGGCATATGGAGGGCAGACTGAGGTGTGTGGCTTTACAGGGGAGACTAGAGGACAGTCAGCATTTTTCCTGTGTGAGGCCTTCCTCTTTTGCATCAGGCAGGTGGGCGCCATCTTTCCTGTGTTGAGCCCGCCCCCACCATGACGAAATCTGAATCCATTGGCTGGGTGAGCTCTGCTGCTCCCCCTGCTGACTGTGCTGGGACCCCGCCCCACTCTACTCCACTAACACCTGAGGCAATTTCTCCTGAGCAGCCAGCCCCTCCCTTGCATTCTTTCTTGGAAACCTATCCAAATTTGCAGCTCCAGGCGAGCCTACCAACAACTGGCCTCAGTGTGCTCTGATACTTTTGCTGAGTATCTCCAGGCTCAGCACTGACACCAAACCAGGATCTACATTAAACTGGTGACCACAACCTTTTCCAGTCTAGTGAGTTGCTGAGATCCTGCCTCACCCAATTCTCTTACTACAAGAGGATTTATCAGTGGCTGAACCTTAAAGGAGTTGGCAGCAGGCCTCAGGGTGTCCTGGCTTTTTGCAGAGCCAGGTAGTGGTGGCAGCCATCCTTGGTTTACAGCGTGGCCTCTCCCACGTGCCTCCAACTTTAGCACAGGCAGCGAATAACTGCAGATCACTTTAGCTCCTACCAGGTAGTCCCTGGCCCGTCACAGGCAATGGCTGACTTGGGCCTGCACCAGAGCCCCTTTTAAGAGGCTTCAGAATAAACATACCGGAAGTTGACCTTAGACCACAGCAGAACACTGCCCAATTAGCCCCACAAGCAGCACACAAAAAGGCGGTCTCAACAGGCACCAGAGCCCGCTAGGGAAAATCCCACTCAGTGGGGTAAGCCCCATGCACAGCAGCCTGTAAGCTGTAGACGTGGCCAAACCCCACAACCAATCAGCCTGAGGGTTAAACTTACTCACTGACATGCCAATAGCAATCAAGGGTCAACTATAACAGTAGAGCACAAACAACCAATACAAGGGACACTCCTGGAGTGTCCAGAGCAGGTGACCAGGGAGAACGTGCAGGGGCCCCACAGGGCACCTACTACATAAGGCCACGCAGCTGAGACTGGGAGACATAGCAGATGTACCTAATACATAGAAACAAACACAGAGAGGCAGCAGAATGAGGAAACAAAGAAATATGTCCCAAATGAAAGAACAAGAAAAAACTCCAGAAAAAGAAATAAATGAAATGGAGGTAAGCACACTATCACATAAGGATGCTCAAGGAACTTAGTGAGAACTTCAACAGAGATATAGCAAGCATAAAATAGGAAACAGAAACCATTAAAAAAAAGAAAGTCAGACGTGAAGAATACAATAACTGAAATGAAGAATGCACTAGAAGGAATCAACAGCAGACTAGATGAAGCAGAGACTCAAATAAGCAATTTGGGGGAAAAGGTAGCAGAAAACACTCAATCAGAACAGCAACAACAACAACAAAAGAATCTAAAAAATTGAGAATAATTTCAGAGACCTCTGGGACAGCATCAAGTGTGACAACGTTCACATCATAGGGATACCAGAAAGAGAAGACAGAAAGCAAGGGATTGAGAAACTATTTGAAGAAATAATGACTAAAACCTCTTCTAACTTGGCAAAGGAAATAGACATACAAGTCCTGGAAGCACAAAGAGTCCCCAACAAGATGAACCCAAACAGGCCCACACCAAAACACATCATAATTAAAATGGCAAAGCTTAAAGACAGAGAAGCCTAACAGCAGCAAGAGAAAAGCAGTTAGTTACCTACAAGGGAGCTCCCATAAGACTTTGAGTTGATTTCTGAATAGAAACTTTGCAGACCAGAAGTAATTGGCACAAAATAGTCAACATGATGAAAAACAACGACCTACAACCAAGGGTATTCTACCCAGCACTGATATCACTTAAAATTGAAGGACAGATAAAGAGCTTCCCAGACAAGAAAAAGCTAAAGGAGTTCATCACCATGAAACCACTATTACAAGGAATGTTAGAGAAACTTCTTTAAGATGGTGAGATGGGGTGTTGGGGGGAGGGGAGATCAAAATTATGAATAATAAAATGGCAATAGCTACATATCTATCAACAATTTTTTTTCAATGTAAAAGAATTAAATTCTCCAATCAAAAGACATAGGAGGGCTGAATGGATAAGAAACCATACACTTGCTGGTTCTGACTTCAAGGAGAAAGTTCTGGATATAGCAACCCAGCCTTGACTGCACAGATGAGAGACTTAAGATGAAAGCAATGGTCCCTGAATCACTCTATGGAAGAGAGCTCCTAGGGGATCTGCAACAGCTACCCTAAACTGTTACTTGACAGAAAAATAAACTTTTGTTGTGTTTGAGCTATTACATTTTGAGGCATATTTGTTAACACAGTTTAGCCCATGCGAATACAAAATCTTTTATAATTCAATCCCTAATTATCTCTCCAACTTCGTCCTTTGCGATTTCCAACCAATATGAAACTATTAAAAATCCCATAGATAAGTCATGCTCACTCTTGCTTTTATGCTTTTATTCCTGTTGTTCTATCTATAGGGTTATACCCTCTCCTACCTTATCATTTAAGACAATGTCAGGCATCACTCCTCTGGAAAATTTCTCTTTCTTCTTGTTATGGGCTGAACTGTGTGCCCTCTTCTGCCTAAATTCATATTTTGAAGCCCTAACCCCCAGTACATCAGAATGTGACAGGGACTTTGAAGAATTAATTAAGGTTAAATGAGATCTTTAGGGTAGACCTTAATCCAATCTGACTGTCCTTATATGAAGAGGAAATTTGGGTACGCAGAGAAATACCAGGGGTGCATTCACACAGTGAAAAGACCATGTGAGGACACAGTAAGAAGGTGGGCATCTGCAAGCAAAGGACAGAGGCCATAGAGGAAACCACACCTGCCAACTCCTGGATCTTGGACTTCCAGCCTCCAGAACTGTGAGAAAATAAATTTCTGTTGTTTAATCCACCCAGTCTGTGGCATTTTGTTATGGCAGCCCTAGCAAACTACTACATTCCTTGAGGCAGGATGTTTGCTCCTCTGAAATTCAGTATCAATCTGAGCATTTCCCCTATAAGTGCTTATCATAGTTATTTTTCAATCATTGGTTTACTTATCTGTCTCCTTAACTAGTCTGTAAATCTTCAAGGAAAGTGACTCTGTCTTATTCATCTGCTTCATTAACTCCTGATACATAGCTGGCAATTTGTAAGAAATGAATAAATAAATATTAGAATGAATTGATTTCTTCTTACCAGTAAGTACGTAAGTAGTTGTTTCAGATTTCCCTTGTCGTCTAGCCTCCTGACATATCTGGGTGCCAAACATGCAGAACTGATTTGGATACTGGATTTCATTATTGGAGGCTCTGACTTGACATTTTTTTAAATTGTTATGTGGCTATCACTTAAAGATGAAGTTTCTGCACCTTTGTATATGTATTAAGGTCCAGAATATGAAAATGGGCTTTATAGCGAGAACAAAATCTTTCAGTAAAGGTGGTTGGGTTGTTATAGTGGACTGCTTTTGATATTTTATCCGCATTACAGTAGCCTCCTTTTTCCAAGAACTACCCCCTTGTGTAAGCGTGGGTTTAACCTTTTTAATTTACTATTATTATTATTTATTTTTGGTTTTGGCAGGATTTGGAATTTATTTGCTGCAGTTCCTTGGCACTAGTTTACAGTGCAAAACAAACAAACAAATGAAAAACATTTGGAATGATAATTATAATTTTTTAGAAACCTGTCAACAACTTTCAATCATTTCTTTATATTTTATATTTTTACAAAACTTTAAAAAGAAACACAAGTATTAAATAATCTAAAAAGAGAAAAACTATTCATGGAGTATTTACAGTTCTGATGAATAGACTAAAACTGATCCAGGGGCTCCTCTGTGTAAGTAATATTTGTGAGAACCGGTGCCAGGGACTCGGACAGCCAGAGTGGCTCCAACATTGGCCCAAGACTGCCTGGATTTCAGCTGGCACCACCCTAGTTCTCCTGCCCAGAAAGTTCACTGCAGGAGAACCCTCTTTCATCACCTTCACGAGCTCCAGGATAAAAGCACCCAAAGCCACTCTGGGTAGAATCTTCATGAAAGCGGACCCCAGAAAGTGCCCCCAGCACTCCACTCACCACTCTGCTCTACAAAAGCTATTTGCAGAAATGTGAGCTTACCCTAAAGATGGAGGAGCTGGGGTCCTTACCCAGAGGTGGGTTTGTATTGCCAGCCTTGATTGGACTAGAGTGGTCACTAGATCCAAGTTTTATTAATAAGATTTCGTTTGTAAATTTTGAATTGAGAGTAAGATAAGCGAGCGAATCTCAGTCTCTTTTGAGTTGTTGAAACTGAGGAAATATAAACTCCGGAATTGTGGGACAGTTACTTGCTTTGAGAAACAGGACATTGGACTGAAAAGCAAAATATAGCCAAAATACAGAAGATGTGCAGAGAATAACAAAGACTAACGGCGGGGGGTTGGGGAGGTGGGGAGAGAAAGAGAGAGAGAGAGAGAGAGAGAGAGAGGTGGAAGAAAGAGAAACAGAGAGGCAGATGTAATGCCGTAATGGCAGTTTTCATTTCCCCATTTCTGAGATCCCATTGCACACCCTCCTCTTGGGTTCTGTGAGATTCTTGTAACAAATTCTAGTTTGGCTTAGGAAGGGATTTCTGTTATTTTCAGCAAAGGGGTCCTTGCTTGAATCATTTGGACAATAGAGTTGTTGTCTATAATTTTTGATCACCCAATTCATTCTCCCTTAATTCTAGAAATAATACTTCAAGCATCCTTTTTGGAGCCACTTTCGTATATTCTGATCCACAAGACTCATTAGGGCCCACCCCAGGCCACAGTAATTAGTTCCAGTTGGGAAATATGAGCCAAACTGGGCTAATATCTCCATCATAATATTTGCTAGAACTATTGAGAGGTTGTGAGAAGTAGGAGAATTTTCCCCCCCACTGAGATTGCTTAACTAGTAAGGATGACAGCCAGACGCTGCTGCTGGCCATCTTGCTACCATGAAAAGAACACCTCCCTGAGAATGAAACCAATACAGAAAGCACAGCAAAAGACAGAAAAAAAATCCATACATTCTTCATATATAATTTGAGCCCCAAATCCATCTGTTTCTAAAGCCCTAGACTCGTCAATTATTTCATCCATAAATGTCCTTTTTTAAAGCCGGTTTGAAGTGGACTTTTTTTTGTTATTCATAACCAAAAAGTTTAGATAGGCACGGATATCATTTCTCTGTTCATCTTTGAGTTGGTGAAGTTTAATTATGTACACATAACAATAAATGCCTAGCTCTGTATAAAATACAGTAGATGCTCAAAGAATGTCTTCTGAATGAAGAAGACAAACGCTACCTACCATGTCATTTTGGGATATGTCTTTTTATAGCCCTTACCTCTTTGGTAGAATATTCTGCCAAATCAGTGCTCTGTGATCAGTGGATTTTAGTCAGAGAGATTAGATGAAAAGGATTAGTATTTAAGTCCTTGGTATTTCTTGCCACCAGAGCCTTTCAGTTACATTTGCCCTCCAAATGCCAAATCCTAAATAGCTTTTCTTTTCCCATCACTACCACCATCTTAATGAGAACTCCCCATCTGAATCAGTGTAAATAGCCTCTTGATGGATCTCCATGTCTCCAGCCTTTCTTCTCCAATCCATTTACCACGATGTAATGAGAAACGTCTATCTAACCATGGTTTCTGGCTGTGATCATTATACAAATTACAGAAAATGTATATAAGAGAACTAACACTGTGTATAGCATGTCAATTAAAATCAAAATCTCCACAACTGTGAAGATAGCACAGTCATATTAATAGGTACTTGTATTTTTTAAGTACTAATTACGTACTTGGTGCTTTATTTTATCAAATTTAATCTTTTCATTAATCATTTTAGATACCTTTAAATATGAAGAACCCAGAGCTCAGAGAGTTTACATAACTGGACAAAAGTCACATAGTTAGCTAGTGACTGAGATTATATTCAAACCCAGGCTGCCTGACTTCAAAGTCTTTGCTTAATTTCCTTGCTATTACCTATTGCATCTCTCTACAATGTAATTCTTCTATTTCCTGAGCTGAAAAACAAACTAAATACGACCCCTTCTAACTTGGAGAAATTGGTAACAGAGAGACAAAAAGCTGATTCAAGAAAATGCCGCAACACTCTGCTGCAGGTCCTTCCCTTACTGTTGTCCTTACAGGTTTGCAGTTTTGTGAAAAGTAGCACGTGGAAGATTTTGCCCTTAGTTAGAACTGTGAGATGTGTGTGGCCTTTATCACAAAATGCCTGCTCTCAAATTCACACTGTGTCTCTGCCCTCCCGGTGTGTGTCTATGCATATAAAATCTAGAGAAATTATTCTAATAGACTCAATTGGGATGCTTTCCAAGGACTCCGAGTCATAGGACAACGTAATTTGACTTGATATGACATTAGTAAAAATATGTTTGTTTGTTTGTTTTTTACAAAAAAGTTTACATGTATAGAAGTGCAGGAAGAAAATATGTAATGGCCCTTTGAAAATCATATGTTGGTGAAACTGAGCAGATCTAGCTATGTATTGCTGTTATTTGCCTCATGTTAAATTAAAAGGAAAAAAACTCACAAAGCACCAACTCCTTTTTCATAGAAAATGCTATATGTATCTTTTTAAATATCTGATTTACAGAAGTGCAGGTAGAAAACATGTAATGGCCCTTGGAAAATCTCACTTCATGATATAAGAGTAAGGCATGTTTCTTATGATGGAGAAGGGATTACTGGCGTAGACAAACTCAATAGGATTCTTTACATTCTGACCTAAAAACTCTATCCAGAGTCCATAATTGTTGATTCCTCGGAAGGTAGAGTGCTAAATATTATTGAATTTATTTATTTATTTATTTATTTATTTTAGGAAGGGCGCAGCTCACAGAGGCCCATGTAGGGATCGAACTGGCAACCTTGGTACTACCAGCACCACGCTCAAACCAACTGAGCTAACCCGCCACCCCCTTTAATCAAATTTAGATAGTAATGAATTCAGTAAAGATTTCAAGGGTAAAGCTGACACTGGAAAGAGTCTTAGGTAAAGGAGATTGTGAAATGATATTCAGATATGTCATAATTTCCATTGAGATAGTAGCCAACATGGGATGAGAGAGAAATAAAAAGGAATCTCAGGAGTATGTTGGTATCTGCTTTCCCTAGTTCCGTCACAGGTGAAGGTGCTGAGATCCCTCATTTGTAGAATCAGATGCTGCTGTCTGGTAGTACCAATCCATATATACTCTTTATAACTGGGGCTACGAGCATGGGCTCTGGCTCATGCCTTCTGGACTTGAGTCCATGTATTACCTTAATGAATTTATGTGAATTACTCAGTCTCTTCCTTTATTTACCAAACACTTGCCTAGGAATTACCTGGATCCAGGCTCTATTTGAGCCTCTTTATACTCTTAACAACCCAAACAGATTGCTATCACTCCCAGTTTGTACAAATGAAGAAATTAGTCACAGAGAGAGTAAGTAAATTTCCCCCAGCTAGAGGATAACAGAGCTAATAAGAGCCAGCAGTCTGCTCCAAGCAGTTAGGTTCCAGAGTCCATGGCCTTTACCACCACTTAACTGGCCATGCTAAGCTATGGAAAATGATCCCTTTTCCTCATGACTGTGGTGAGGCTACACTGAGATAATCTACACATAACCTCCTATAATAATAGGCATATACTCATAGTGATTCTGGGGTCTGGAATTAGTCTGTTGTAAGCCTTGGGTGTCATGGCGCTTTCCCCAACAGTCCACCCAACTGGTGTAGTTTGCATACGTGGACTTCTGCTTTAGTTTTCCTGTTTGACATTCCTGTTTCCAATGGGACTGTGGCCCAGACCTGACCTTCAGCTCATTTGGCTGGGGTCCTGACTGTTTTTGCTCCAGGAATCAGGTGTGCATGGTCACAGGGCTTACGTACCAGGTCTTGCTGCACTTTACTTTCGTTTGTTGATTTGCCCCTGCACGTCCTTGAGCAGGTTTATATCATGACAAGTATAACTACACAAAAAGTTTTACAGTAACCTGAAGTAGCATAGTTCATTAGAAAAGGAATAAACTCAAAGGTCCCAGAACTGAGTTTGAAGCTTACCCTTAGTAGTGTGTTCTTGGGAAAGTCAGTTATCTGCTTTGTGACTTAGTTTGCTCATCAGTAAAATATGGGGAAAGGAATTTTTATTCTCAGGGTCATTGTTAGAATTAAGCATGATATCACATATGGATATATCTGACACTGTGTTTAAGGTAGATACTCAACAAATTTCCTTTCTCTCACCTTCTAAAAGTAAAGGTGAGCTTCACATGTCCAGAAAAATAACTCAAGTTAACTTTTGCATCAGACAAGACACAGACTCAGGTTCTCACGCGGCTATAGACGGGGATTGCTCAGCTTCAGGTAGCATTGCCGGGACTCATCAAAGCTGCTGAGGTCATGTGCTGCTTACATCACTGTTGAGTACTTGCAACTCAAATAAGCAGCATGATACCATTTAGAAACAGTTGCAGTATACACGTTTATTTATCTATGTATACATGCTCTAAAAGTTTATACTTACACATGCTATGGTTTGTTTTGTTTTGATAGGAAGCCAGATTGTTTGGTCTTGGGAATCCTAAGAAACAAATTGTCAAAAAAAAAAATAAAAAAAAAATGTTCAAGTAATCATAATACAACATAAATGCCAGAGAACACAATCATGGATTTCATCGGGGCTGTGGACACAGTAAGTGTAATGGCAAAGCAGTGTTTTCCTGTAATGCCTGAGAAAGAGCCTAGAGCTACTCTTGACTTCTTGTGGGGGGATAGAGTAACTGCTGCCGTACAAAACCAACACTCCCTGCAAAACTGAACACAAACCTTTGAGCTTTACATGTTGCTATTAATCTGAAAATAGCTACTTACTAATTTACTGTCATCTTTGTGATATTTAAAGAAAGTAGAAAGACATAATCTAATCACTGAGACTAGAGACTGGCAGAACTCCATATGCAATTTGTTTAGCAAGTGTGTCCGATTATTCTTTTATGTACTTCATTCCTAGTACAAGAAATTTCTTAGTTATACAGAAACAGATAAGTATGTTTGACTAAAGCAGGCCTTCAGTGAACTGAGAAGGAACAATGATCGGTGGTATTTTATCTGAATTGTGAATAATTTCTCAAGTTGGTCTACATTCTTGGCATAATTAAGATTATGATTTCTTGGTTCAAGTGCCTAAAAATTAAGGTGAAAATTCTTTCCTGCTCAAATTAGGATCTTTTGAATGGGATTTGTGAGATATTTGTTATACTAACTGTATTTTCAGGTATATTACAAAAGCCAAGTTTTCTCTCCAGTTTCTTATCTATTTGAAACATGTGCATCAGGTTCAAATCTCAAGTCTTGAGTAAAAATATCAGAAGTGCTTCTTGTATTTTTTTAAAAAGTAAAGGCATTTCCTGCAGAAATTTTGTCCTCAGTCTCTACACCCCAAACATGGAGACAGGGAGACCAGGGAAAGACAGTGAAGAAGCAATGTGGGTGAAATGCCAAGTCATGTGTGATATTCATTGAAATATATTAATACTAATATATTTCAATACTAGGAAGTTTCTGCAGTGGGGTTACTCCAACTCTCTGGCATTCTTTGCTACAATTCAGCCTCACCTTTAAATGCTCCTAACCAGATAGGGTCCAGTTGTAAATTAAAGGACCAGAGCCTACCTGGATGGAGTTGGGCTGCCCCTGACAATCCTACTCTTGCTGTAGATTGTTCTCAATATGAAATTTCCTCTAGATAGATATCTCATAAACAAAAGGAAAGGATGATTAGAGCATGCCTTTCGAAAGCTCTCCTACTATTAAAATACTTTCTTAGAGTTAAATATCATATAGTAGTTTTAAATGTACTTTATCCACAGAGCTCCTTCATTGTCTCTTCATGTGTGGAGTAAAGCCATTGAGAGAAAGTTGTTAGTGATGGGGAGGGAGTCTCTCTCTCTCAACTCTCTGTCTTTCACACACACACACACACACACACACACACACGTGCATATGCACATGCCTACAGATAAAGATATAAAAGGTTTATTTCTTACAAAACACTTGGAACAGTCTAAGTCCCTAGGGTTAAAATCTCTTCCCTTAAGAGGTTTGGTATGTCATAATTTTCTGTGTGCAAAATACAGATCTACATTGTCCCTATGTCCTAAATTACTTTCTGATGTTAAATGATATGAATAGTCAAGCAGCATTCAGCTCGCCCCACATCTCTAAGTTGTCCAAAGGACTTGAGCATCTCCTCTTAATGTGTCCAGAACCCCAGAGAATACTTGAGACACTGCCTGCGAAGGGAAAACTATTCCAGACAGAAAGAATAGCAAGTTTAAAATCGTAACCAAGAAATGTAAAGTAGATCAAGGGAAAGAGGAGTGATGGAGTCAGACAAATGGTAAAGGTCATGATGGATTTTGTAAGCCTTGTGAAAGAGTTTGGAAAGCCATGATATGCATCATTAACTGAAAAGAGAAAAACGTCAAGGACATTTGTACTGAGACTTAGCTTGTTAGAGAGTTGTGCGGTCACTGATGCATTCCAATCTGAGCTGCTCCTATTTTGGTCAGGTGGTCACCTGTTGAGAAAGAGACTGGTGGCACAGACAGTGAAGATCAGGGTTCTCAAGAGCTGCGCTGTTCAACACAACTTTCTGTACCGTCCATTCACGACTAATCACATGTGGCTACTGATAGTGTGAGATTAGGCTCACATGTGAGGATGGTAATTGCCTTTAGAACAGTAGATAGTGAAGGAAAAATAGAGATAGGCTTGTTGAGGCTTAGATGTTAGGGGAAAAAAATGGGCAGAACTCCAAAATTCATTTTGCAAACCCAGAATAATATTATGATTATGGCCAAGTTACGTGGCTGCAGGGTACACCAAATCTAAAGAGTGAATGTGTTAAAGTCCAGAGGAAGATTCCAGCACAAGCTAGCAAGAGATATAATTTAGAGTGAGATTCTGTCCCACACAAAGCTAAAACTGATACAAATTTCTAATTTATGCCTCTTCTTTTAGACATAATACCTGAAGATAAATTCCAGCATTTCATGCTATTCTTTAAATACATTCTTTTCCTTTGTAAGTGAAGATACTACTAATCAATTTAATTTCAATGTGTCCAGTAAAACTAAATGTTAACTCTCTGTTGCATGCTTAATTATTTTCACTTTTGTCCTAATTATATTTTTTCTTACCCTGATTTTTAATCAGTAGTTTGTGCATTTTTTATATTTTAATTTCCACTCATTATTAAATAAGAAAATGGCAATAAAATATTCAAATAATTTTGCAACACCACTGCTCAAGACAAATTTCGAGAGAGTAAGAAACAACTGTTAGTTGGCTGATTGCAAATCTCTAAATTTGGTATAGAAAAGGTCATATTATGGTGTCAGTGCATAATTCACAAAAATGGAGATGTTAAAAGACAATGTTTCAAAGTCAAGAGCAACCTCTTCTGTTTCCTGTACTTTACTATATTTTGACTTTTTGTTTAGATTTCTAAGACATTATGTGATAGGGAGATGTACCAGCGTACCTTCAGCAGGGAAATGTATGGCTTAAAAGAGGTGGCGATTGATTGGGCAGCATTGGTAAAGAAAAGGTAAAGAAAAATGTTTACTGAACACCACCTAAGTACAAGATGTACCTAAATATTTCACTTATTTTTCACAGCAACCCCTTCACTCATCACATAAATATTTCTTTAGTATCTTCAACATGTCAGACACAGCTTGGACAAGACCAAGCCAGTCTCTGCCCTTGTGAAACTCATATTCTGGTATAGACAACACACAAAGAAGTAAACAAACAAAAATAAATTACACATTAGGATAGGCACCATGAAAAAAACAAATGAGCTGAGGCAGCAAACTCAGCTATGTCAGAGGAAACTACTGCATATAGGAAGATCAAAAAAGACGGTTTTGAGAAAGTATTTAACCAAAGAAAGCAAATCAAAGCAAGAACTAGAGCTGCCCATGTAGGAAATAGAAAAAAAGAGCAGGATGGCATGTGCCGTGACTCTGGGATGAGAAGGACTGCGGTGTCTACTGAGTAATGAATGGGCTGGGGGCTAGAATGGAAGTAGAAAAATCATTAGGCTGTTGGTGGTGATGTAGCTGACAGACAGGATTCACCTGAATTAGGAGTAGTAGAGCTGAAGAGAAGTGAACTGTATCACTTAGCGTATTTGGGAATAAAGATATTTTTCCTGGTCATACTTGCCAAATTTACTTGTTAATCTCCCCCACATAACACATGAGAAATAGCCTAAAAAACTAGGACATTAACTAAAACTCATATAGTAACTTCAGAGTGGGGTTATGAACCCCGCCTTCCTTAAATCCTTTCCACTTCATCACACTCCCTGGCATTATTAATTCAAAGTCAATGCAAGCTTTAAAGAGTCCTAAAAGTGAAAGCTTTGCCAGTCTAATGCTTTTGAATTAGAATATGCTTTATTAACCAGAGCAGCTTATAGATTTTCAGTTCATAATTCCATAACTTCATTTCATCTGAAAGGGGTAACACATTCTACAAGCACTCCAGGTAGATTTCTTCTGTACAAAATGTCAAAATACTCTTGCATTTCTTCCAGAGAAGTGCTACATTATCACCAGCATATGGAAAAGTTTCCACTGACTAAAGCAGCAACCTGTAGCAATTGGAACCAAATGCTGTTCTTACCGTAAGTCTAAATTGGGTTATTTGAGTAAATGGCCCTGGTTGCTGATAATCTCCCACCTCAGCAAGTAAATCAACACGTGGAAGGGGCTTAGCATAAGCAGGCTTAGAGTCAAAACCTGAGCTGGAAAAAAACTTTCTCTTTTTAAATTCAGAACTTCTGCAATTCTTTTCTTCGTTTTAGTTCTGCCTTTACTGTTGAGATTCTGGGGTATGTATTAGTGCTGTTCCCCAGTGCTTCCATTTCTCCTTTTCTCAGCTCATGGCAGGATCATACTTCCTCACTCTCAGCCACTGGCATGGCATGCTACTTGTTCTAGAAGCATTTAGGAGCGCCTATACAATTCACCCCGCCCCCTACTGTATAACTCATCTTGGCTCGTACAGGTTCCTTCACATTCTTGATGTGAAGGAAAATACAAATGTCCAAAGCAGAGAACTGCAATAGACAGTATGTTGGCAGAAAATACAGAGGTTTGAATTCAAATGGACCTGGCTTTAATCATTCTTTGCACCTTACTTGCTCTCTGAGCCTTGTTTTTCTCAGCTGTTAAAGAGAGACAATAGCAGGGTTTGCTGTAACAATTTAATGTCAAGTGCCTAGCAGGATGCCAAACTATATAGCATATTCAATGAAAATAACTATATTTGTGATAGATAATGATAGATGAAAAGTCTAGAAGGATATATCCATGAGGCAGAACTGAATTGCAGAAATGGGGAAAATTTGTCAGTTATCCCCTCTCACTTCCTCTTTTTCCTCTCCCTGAAGCTTCTTCCTAGTCACGAGCATGGCTGTCTCTCCCTTAGTGTGCCCTGATGCTTTCTCTGCCTTCTTCCCACTCCTCTGTCACAAATCATTCCCAGGAAAGTATGTATCACTCATTAAAATAGTTGCATTTTAATGGAATTAAGTTAAAGGATTAAAGCTCCAACATATCAATACATATGTTTAGATATGGTAAACATATTACATATTGTAAAGTTTTGAAAATGTTATTTCTCATTTTCCTTTGTATCCTATAGATTCACATAGTTTTCTGATTCCTACTCCCAAGTAATATACAATCAAGAGAATTTCACTCCCTTAATAAGTATCTGAAGAAAGTATATGAAGTATATACTTTCATATACGAAGTATATACTTCATATAAGAAGTATATGAAGAAAAGTATATGAAGAAAGTATATGAAGAAAGAAAAAAAGTGTATGAAGAAAGTATATGAAGTATATGAAGAAAGAAAAAAAGGATATGAAGAAAGAAAAAAAGAGAGAAAAAAATATATGAGGTATACTTCATATACCTGAGAAAGGAAGAAAAAAGGATAAAAAAGAAAGAAAAAAAGAGAAAGAAAGAAAGAAAGAAAGAAAGAAAGAAAGAAAGAAAGAAAGAAAGAAAGAGGGAGAAAAAAGAAAGGAGTGAGGGAGGCAAGGAAGGGAGGGAAGGAAGAAAGGAAGAAAGAGAAGAAAAGTCCCTACTAAGAAAATAATTCTAAATTCAGGTGGAGATACTTTTCCTTCTGTGAATGATCTGATATTATTCTATTTGCAGAAACTGGAAGGATTTAGAGTTATTCTGCCCTTGACCTTTTCCCCCAGTGGAGATATAAGTGATATAAAAACCTTTTATAACATTTCTGATAACATCACTAGAAATTGGTCATTTATTCCCAAAGCAGAACCTCCTGCTTGAAAGATGTTTAGCCCTGTTTGATTTTATCATTTATTCATTCAGAAATACATTTTAGGGCCACTAATCTCATCACTATATATAATTATACATTTATTTCTCAGACAGCTAAACCAGATATTTAATGTAAACCAAAGAGACAAAGGAATTTCCCAATACTCATTCTAGGATTGGTCTTAGCTTAACTTTGTCGTTTATGACATCTCAAGTAGCTATTTCCATCCTCACCTGAGAGGAGAACCTCTATAGATTTGGACAGCTATCTCCATCATGAGGAAAGGCTAGTTTCTTATATATTCTCAGTCTTGAATGTAAAATTATTAAGTACTCGGTGAGTGTTATCAAATAGATCATATCAATGCAGTCCTTGCATTTCCCACAATCATTTGTATATAGAGAGATACCCTAAGTAATTATAGGTGTTTAAAATTAGGTTTATTGGGAAGACATTTCAAGAAAATGATTTGTTTAGCTGTGTACTAGATGAGTAATAGCTTGGTGCTGGCAAAAATCTCCCCCTGTGACCATGAAAATACAGCAAAAAGCATTGATGCAAAAATAACTTTAGAAATATGTTGAAAGTTTCACCATTTTTCCAAAAACAGTTGCATCACTTCCTAGAAACATAAGTACATGTCTTTCCAACCATTGTTTTTCTTTTTAAAAAGTATGGGGGAGGGGAGTACATAAATACAGTGATGAAATGAAAAAGTATGGTCAATAGAATTTTATTTCCACAATCTAGAAGTCAGTATCAGACCAACAATATATGCATTAGAAGCAAACACTGAATAATGTTCTGGGTGATCAGGAATAGCCTTTAGAAGCTGCCAAAGCAAGAATATGAATTGGTGTTAACAGTTGGACTTAACATCAAAGAGACTCGGAGAGACAGTTGACACACAACCCAAGATGGGACTTTTATTAGCAGATAAAGCAGAGGTACAACTGTTTGTTATGCTCTTTTGAAGATCTGTCTGCACACAGGCACAGATTTGTAAATAAAAGTCCCAAATAAGCAAGTCTGACTCAAGAAGACAATAGCTGGACCACCATTGCCATCTGTGCTCAATAATAGCATTGTATACATTTTTGAATGCCCCCTTGTTTAAATAACTTTGTAAATCCTTAATTATCCTCTTTTTAATGGGGAGCATCTAGTTTCCCTTAAAATTCAAACTCTACATGAGTTTATTGCTCTAATTTGGAAGCTACCAGGGAAGAGATCTGACTAGTCAAAGCAGCAAAGTCAACCTGAGTTGATAATATAAGTGCAGGAATTCCCAACACCTCCCACTCAAATGAATAGAGCAATTTGACTTCAGTCTAATTTGATCACATAAAATCTGACTCTAATGACATAAATATATTTCCCACTACTTGCTTTATGAGATTTTCACTGTTTATTTATTTACAGGAAAAACTTCCAGATATTTCAGTGTCAGAAATATGACTATTTTTGAATTGTCTTTCTTAATTGGAGCCAGGACTGGTATGCATCACTGAGATTTTTATTCAGTCCCTAAACCTGTTAAATCCCAGAAGCAACATCATGTTAGGTCATATGACTTTGGAGTTGAGATTTGGCTTCTTACCTTGATTAACCAACCCTTTCTAACAGGTTGAATTGTTTTCCACCACCCCAACCAAATTCAGATGTTGAAGTCCTAACTCCCAGTACCTCATACTGTGATCTTATTTGAAAATAGAATCATTGCAAATGCAATTTATTAAGATGAAATCACATTGGCGTAGACTGAGCCTCTAATCCAGTATGGCTGGTATTCTTATAAAAAGGGGAAATCTGGACAGCAGACACACAAACATGGGGAGAACACTATATGGGATGATGTAATGTGTCTACAAGCCAACGAAGATTGCTAGCAAACCACCAGAAGCTAGGCATTCTCCCTCACAGTTCATGAGAACAACTGGAAGGAACCAACCCTGCCAACAGCTAGATCATAGACTTCCAGCCTCTAGAACTGTGAGAAAATAAATTTCTATTGTTTAAGCCACTCACTATGTGGTATTTTGTTATGGCAGCCCTAGCAAACCAAACCAGTACCCCTTATCTACTGTTGCACCAGCAAATAGTTTCATTGGCTGATTAGTGATTCCTTTTTTATCTCTGTTCCTGTTCACTAAATGGGAATATTTGCATATTAGCAGTGATCTCATGAGTTAACCTTCAAAAAGGGCTACTTAAAAAAGTGAACAATATGTTTAAGCATTGGCCTTGGCCTTTGAAAGGATAAAGAAAGATGAGACTTGATAAAAACAGTTTGTCACCTGCTTACACCTTCCTTAAATGTATATACAGCAGTTCACTTGGTACCCGCCAATATTGAAAAAAACCTTTTATAGAAATGTAAACCTCAATCAGTTAGAGCCAGCTGGGGGGTCAACCAATGTCGTTAAGTGGGTGGGAAACAACAGGATGATTTCAAGTAGGAAAATAAATAACAAAGTATCTTTGCTCTCAGGAAGGAGAGAGGGGCTGTGGCCCTGATCTGTTGGGAAATCAACAACAACATAAAAAATCAGTTAGGGATCCACAAAGTCAAGCTACTCCTTAGAAAATAGGAAAGGAGGTAGTGATGTCAAGGGAAGAGCAGCAATTAACCCCTAGGTTGAAGTTATGACTTTCCTCGTCCTAGGAGAATTTGGACTAGATGAGTTTCCTAAATTGCAGCTACACTCCCAAATTCCCATTCTCTGGACTGCATTTGACAAGTGTAGGGCTCAAGCTTTAGTGTACATGAGAATCACCGGGAGGACTTCTACAACAGTTTGCTGGGCTCCAGTCCCAGAGTTTCTGATTCAGTAGGTCTCTATTGGGACCAAAGACTTTGTATTTCTATTTATTAGAAATTACCCCCAAGTTATGCTGATGCTGCTAGCCTGGGGATGATACTTTGAGAACCCCTAGACTACATCAACGTCGTCAAGCCTGCTAGATGAAAAGAATCACCTGGAAGGAACTTAGTTTTAAAAATATAAAACACCAAGTCTCATGCTAGACTTTCAAACTCATAACCTCCAGGGAAGAGACTAGGTTTTTCTATTTTAACAAATTTTGGGTGTTTAGTATGATCAGGCACGTTTGGGAAATGCTGCACCAAATCTCCATGAATTTCGTTTTAGCATCTGTCATTTTCCCATGTGGTACCAAATGGGTGGGTTTTGCAATAGACAGTAGTTGTGTGATGAGTTACGAGTAGCACAACCACTGGGTTCTGTAACCCTAATATGCTGGCCCTATAGGCCAACCATAGAAACCCACTCCTTTTCATAAACAGTTTCCCTGGGAGACAATTAGTATCACTGGCCCTGGTACCATGATTCAGTCCAGAGACCATCCTGAAACAGGCTCGGATGATGTAGTCTTTACTGACAACTCTCCCACTTCTCTTTTAGCTCCTTTTTATCCCATAGCCCCATCTGGCTCTGAATATTAATGGGGGCTCTAGCCACAGGCTGTTTCCTCTTTAACTTCACAAGCATTTGCATGTGAGTTATGCTCTAGGAAGTTTTATTTAAAAATCACTTCCACATTTTTGGCAGGAATATTCTTGCTGGCACTTGCAGAGGAAATCCCATTGGTTCAGCAACTAGATGATGGTAATTCAAATTAACTCTATAAAGGATGGTTGGAGATTTGCAAAGATCTTACAGTAAAATTGCTTGGGGCTTTATTATGCCCATGTGATGCTTTGGTACACACATAATTCCTATCTTGCAGATCCAAATTCCAGCCACTTACTCAAAATCGAGTCATCCTATAAATGATTTTCTTTGGACCATCTTTTGCCTTGGGGAATTTATAGTGGTTTTAAGAATAATGGTTTTACTCATATCATCTCTAAACTTTGCATCAACTCTATAAGGTAGGTGTTACTTACTCTCTTTTAAAAATAAGGAAAATGAGGGTAAACACAATTAAAAAACAGTTTTCATGGTCACTCTCCCAAAGTTGCGATGCTCTTTCTCAGTTTTGTCTGCTACATCCACCTGTAGGTGTGGAGTTGAAATTCAGCTCCTATTCTAAGTTAAACAACATAGCTGACTAAAAGGCAAGTAATTTTATATGCAGGCTTTTATATATCTCATTTATCCTTTTTCTAACTGCAACCATCCCATATTTAACAAATATGTAGTTGTTTTATTCAAAAAGTCTAAAGAAGACTCCCTTGTATGCTCAAGTTTAAAGACTGACCAAAATGGCACCACCTTAAAGAGGAATAGAAAATAAGAATCAACTGTCAACTAAACACCACCCTTGCCCACAGTGTGCATAGCTAGTTGTCTTCAGTATCACTCACATAGATTGCAGTCTGGTCACTTAGACTCTCCATCAAATTTTTATTGAGCAATTTCTATGTGTTTAGCACTGTGTTGGATTCTGTAGGTACAAGAGATAGATAAAATATGGGTCCTGCCCACAAGGAGCTTACAATATGGTTGAATATTTAAAAAAAAGAAAAGAAAAGGAAATACTACAAAAGCTCTTAAAAATACATATTGTACAAATTATTTTTATAAAAAAATATTTCAGATAATTAAACCAAAACAAAACCTTAGAACATAAATGAAACAAAGAGACACTTTTATCCATGGGATGAGCCTAGAGATGTTTTGAATTAATAAAAATTCAGTAAAAGCCTGGATTAATGAAAAATGAGCACACATATTTTTAAGACAGCAAGTAAACATTTTTCATAATAATTAAAAGTATATCAAGCAAGTATATTTTATACAGATCCTTAAGGTACCTAAATAGTTACAATTATCTTGACAACAGGTTCCTTTTGAATGTACTTCCAACTACTGAGGATGTTGATAAATTTTTGTTCTAAGTAGTTTATGTAGTTTCCTTATAACCTGGATTTCATTATTTGTTTAATTTTTAAGTCATTCTTGTAGACAGTAAAGTGGCTCAGTTCAACTCTGCCTGAATTTTTATATATTTCATGGACCAAAGTTCACTTATAACTGTAAGATACATATACACATTTACATATAAAAAGATAATGACTAATTTTCTCCTCCCTCCTTGGGATAATTTGGATAAATATAGCTTCTGATGGAAGCTCAATCTTCTGACCCTAACATTCCGTTTTCTTACCTCTCCCTGGCTCTAAGATCTTGGCATGGCTTGGCATGCCTCTTCCAATCACTCTGGTCCATCCTCTCTTGGAAGCAGCATAGCTGGGTTGTTTGTTTGTTTGGTTGGTTGGTTTGTTTCACATTGGGTTGCAGTGTACTGAATGAAAGCACTGGTTTTGCAATAGGAGGGAGGGAGGTTAGGCAGTTCATTTCTTCCAATGCAAAAGCCATAGGTCTAACATTACACAGAATATATGTTATCAGGAACCAGGTCTATACAGCCCACTCATAAAGCAGCATATTAATACCACTAATTGTTTTGCATATGTATCCCATAGAGTGTTATAGCAATTACTATAATTACAATAAAATGTAGATTAAGCACCATTTCTCTGCATGTAGCATTTTTTGTCAGAGTTGCTAAGAAATTTATTTTATTTTGGAGTTTAGTCCTATCCTCAATATAACCTCATTATATAATTATGGGAATCTATGTTTATTGACAATACTAAAGAAAATAAAATGAAGGCACCTGTTAAAAATCAGTATTTATTCAGTGTATTACTGAATCATAATCCAGAATATTTGATGTCATAGAGCGTATTATTTTTGGGTGAATTTAGTATGCAATGGATACATTTCTGTGGATTAAAAACAGAAGTACTGAAAGTATTTCATACTGAAATATACTGTCTGTATATCAGATTTCAAACTCATTGGACAAAGATCATTCCTAATTGTCTGAGAAATATCATCACCAACTAGTCATTCTTTTTCAAACTTTTCCAATCATTTTATTACTTTATTACTTTCACATGTAGAACTTCAATAAAAATTATTATATTAAACTGCATGTGACTATTCTCCCTGGATATAACATTTTTAAATCAGGAAAGTTTAACATGAAGTTTCCCAAGTTGAACAACAGCATAGAAACAAAGGGCTTCCTATCACTTTCATTGAAATTTGCAACTGTTAATCTTGTACATAAATTGTTCCTTCATTGAGAATTTACCTAATAAACAGCATCTTCCTTGGTGTCAGATACAGAACTAGTGCTAAGAGACCTATGAGGAGAATATAAGAAAAGGGTCCTGACCACCATGAAATAGAATTTTGTCAAGGGAAAAAGAAAATAATGAAAATATTTAAGGAATAATACAATAATCATCAAAATGAGCACTATAATGACTTCAGAGTTAGGGATAGAGATGAGAAGAGAACACAGATACTTAAATTGTCCAAGGCCTAAAGACAAGGAGAGATTTGAACATGTGGAAGATGGGCAGGTTTTGCACGGTTAAAAAATAATCGTGAAGTATTATAAACAAGAAGAATAGCATCCAGAGATCTGAAGTTGATTCTGTCCATGACATTTAAACTCACACAGTCAGGAAGCCACTCTATAGTTGAAACTGAGATCATATTATATAGTTGGAGATAAGTCTGGATAAAGAAATAATCATACTTAATACTTACTGAGCACCTATTATGTTACACTCACTTTACATACATTATCACAATAACTCCATGTATAACTACTATTAGCATTGTATTATAGGTTAATTCATTGAGACTATATGAGATTAATTAACTTTGTCAAGGTCATAGAGCTAGTGAGTGGCACAGCCAGATTTAAATCCAAGTTTGATTCTAGAACCCATGCTTTTATTACTACATCACATTGTTTTATAAATGGAATAGCATTGTAGCAAATCTCACATCCTACTCTGCTATAGGGAGAACAGTCAACCCGGAATCAAAATACTTGAACTTGGATCTGATTTCTTAGTTATATTAGCCATGTGACATTGGACAAGCTCTCTGTAAACTTTACCCTCTTTTGTAAAACTGAAATAATCGATGACAGCTAGACAACCACAAAGATGGATGGACAGACAGACGTGCTGGCATGCACACTCCTAGGATGGTTGGCAAATTCTACTTGCTCAATAAAATTTGGTGAATTTAAACCTGAATTAAGGGATTGTGTACAGCATCTGCTTTGCGTTTTCCCATAAGGTATTTTCAAATACAGGTTTGAATGAAAAGAATTATAGTTTACAGCTAATTCACAACTGGTTCAACTATTTAACAGAAGTGAATCAACTATTTTGGCTTAATTTAGTTGGTAGAAATGATAATGGAGTCACATTATAGGCTCTTACGGCAAAACCACTGATACCATATTACAATCTCTTCCCAAGATGTCTTTGTAGGTGACAGCATGTCCTTTCCTTAGTACAGCTCCTAAAGAAGGGACACTCGATAAGTATGTGTTGAGTGAAGAGAAGAAGGGGAAGGAGAGAAAAAGGAAGGGAAGTAAAGGCCACAGAAAGAAAGGCTGATTGAACTTATAAGCAAGTAAGATCATATTAGCTGAAAGATATTAGATGACTCGAAGTACTTTTTAAAAGTCCACAGGATTTCTTATTTCAGTTAAGATAAAATAGATTTCTTTCTTTCATAAGATAGTAACAAAATTTAGTATTTGATAACTATGTCACTTCTTAATTTTGCCTTTTTGTATGCCACCGGAGAATAAATTTGAAGAAATCCTGAATTGATAGAGGTATTATCAGAAGGCTGTGCCTGGATTTTTTATTGCTTTAACTCAACGGCTAATCATCTAGCCACATCATTGTCTTCTATGACTCCTCCAGAGAACCCTAGCTGCATCACTCCTTTCAGTCTTCAAAGACAGAGAAACAACAATGAAGCTGATTCCTGAGTTACTAAATGACACATAACCAGAATATAGACATAAGGACCTTGACTTCAAGCTTAGCCCAGGACACAACATCTCCAAAACATTAGTCACACATTTTGCCTAAATGTCTGTTGTCATGGTATATAGTCTTGCCTTCGATTAGATCCTTTTCTGTCTCAAGTTTATGTCCTATTAATTGCATTCTTGCTTTCAATATGTGACTTTACGTTATCAAAAACTTATACTGATTTTTCAAACTCATTGTAAAATTAAAATAACCACAGAAATGTAAAGATGTCCACATTGGTTGAGACTCAGGTGATGATTTGAAGTTGGCAACACACTCCTGGAAGATGGTTTTTTTCCTTTTTTCTCACTTTTTCACCAATCATCTTCTGTGAAATTCTGCCCAACTTCTTAAATGGGTACTTAAAATCCAGTCCAAGAAGCCAATTTAGCATTTAGAGGCATGGGTTATAATAATAACCCTGGTCTCAGTGAGTATTACTGATGAGGAATAAAAACATCAAAAGAAAAGATAAAAATGAAGAAACAATCTAAATCAAAATATAAAACTCTTCTCAGGTGGGAAGAAACGCACAAACTCAGGAAAGCAGGAATTGCAATAAAAAGTCCATCTCCGTTCTTTCATTATCTATTAGAATAGAGAAAAAGATGTAATATGCATGAATAGGGTTCCTTCTTCTTCTTCTTCTTCTTTTTTTTTTTTTTTTGGGGGGGTATGGTGTGAGGAGTAAGAAATATAAATGTGTTAGACATTAACTAAAAGCAACTTAAATAACTGGATTTTGAATCACTTTAGTCTCTGGGTCATTTAATTATGCTAAATATATGCTTTTTTTCTGAGTAATTTTTCTGGTTTCCAAGTTTGCCATTCAGAATAATCAAATCATGAAGCTATATCAATTGTAGACACATCAAATGGTCAAATAATGTTGCCATTAAAACAAGCCCCAATCAGTATATAGCTATACCCTATAAAAATACAAGGAGGAATGCAGATTTAAATAGCTATGAAACACTTTTTTTTCTCCTATCAAACCAACAAAGGATTGTGTATGTATGTTTTATAAGATAACTTAGAGTGCTGGTAAAAATGAAGCAAAGCAGAAACTCTCACACATTGCTGGTGAAAATTCTAAATCTCTGTAATTCTTTTGGAAAGCAATCAGACTCTCTGTATCTTTGAAGAATATTAAAATTTTACATATAATCCTAGTGATGATGTTGAAATAAATGAAAAGTCTGTTTAAAAAATAAATAAATAATAAAAATTTACATATTATTTATTCCTTAAACTTATGGTAACAAATAAATAAAAAAATAGACATGGTAAAACAATCACAAATACTTTTTTTTAAAAAGCCCTCTGCATTTCAGTCTTTCAGTAATTTATCATGGTGCCAAATTTGAGCACAGATTATGATTAAGTAAACTAATAGACTATTATATAAATATTAAAATCACTTTAAAATAATTTGTTAAAAATAATAATAATAATTTGTTAATAGTCTGAGGAATGCTTATTTTACTTATGAAATAAAAACAAGATACAATAATGCATATATAATGTTATCATAAATATGTAAAACAAAATCAAGTTAAATTACAGGGGAAAAGAAGAGAAAGAAATATACTAAAATGATGCATACTATATCTCTATTGAAAAATGCAGTTAGGTTTTCCTCTGAAGAACAGATGTGATTATCTTTCAGTTACCTCAACCCTGGGAGAACAAATGGCCAAAGAAATTGAGCTACTTGAATGTCCACATCCCTCATAACAACTTTTGCTGAGTAGAGGAGTTATTATACCTGGCCTTACCCAGGGAATGAATAAAATGAACACACTGACTTTCCATTAAATTGAGTTGAACTTATTTGAAAAGCAAAGCATGGAACTTTTCACATTCTCTTATTTTAAAAAAAAGATCATACAAGCAATAATACTCAGAGGTTATTCATTCAATCAGCCCTACAGTCAATAACAGAAATATTGAAATGAGGTGTTTGAGGGAGAAAACTAATGTTCAAAATTTAATATGGCCAACTGTGCATCACATTTGATATTATGCTCTGCTTTCTAGAGTGTTCTTTCATTGAAATACATGTTTTACACAAAATAGATCTAATCAAAAGGGCAAGCACGAGTATGCTAACCATATTGTGAACACACAGATCTGATGTCTACTTGAAACAGGGGTAGCTTTGCCTTAAAATACTCCTGAAGACCGTGCTTACTATAAAAAAAATCAGTGAAAAACAGGCTCTTTCACGTCGAGAGTTGATCAGTCACAAGATCAGACTGGAGCCAGTTTCAGAAAGTTCTTAGTTGGAGGAAATTTAAGTGAAATTATAAAAACAACAACAGCTCCTCTAAGAAATCTAGTCCTCCTTAATCAGATATGCATGCTTAATTTCCATTTTAATTCTTAGAGATATTCTGCCTTTGTAGCACAAGCTCAGATGAGAACAGAGAGATGCCGGAAGGCTATGCGGTAAACCCAGGCAGCTCCTAAATCTCACCTTTCCAAATGGTCACTCCCCATCAAGGTTGAGGAACACCGGTGGGGTAAGGAAGTGGAGCTGGATGCATAGTTGCTTGAGTGGTGCCTGATCTGTGAACAGATAGAAAGTTTCAGTGGACAGAATTATTGATTACAACTTTTTTTTTTTAATTTATTTTAAAAATTTTTGGGAGTGACAATTGTTAGTAAAATTACATAGATTTCAGGTGTACAATTCTATATTACATCATCTATAAATCCCATTGTGTTTACAACTTCTTTTGTCGATGACACTTCCTTAAACATTTTCAAAGAAAAGCAAAACCAAACTCTGTGCATCAGCTCACATTGGCTATGATGAAGTAAGTAAAGATGCTTTAGCTATTATCTTCCCAAGACTATCTCGTTCCTGCTTCCATGCTTTGACTCACACTCTATTTCCTCCCACCGGATATTGAGAGCAGAGACCATGTCTTATATGATTTCTAAATCCCTAAAGCAGTTATCACAACACTTGTTAAATGCTGAATGGAAACTCACTGGCTTCAAATGATGGGTGTAGGTAAATCTAATTCTACCACTCCCCAGCTTTTGGTGACTTCCTGTTTCTCTTCAGATAAAGACCAGAATTCTTAACATGACCATCAAGGTCCTGTTTGGTCTAGTCTCTGGTGGCAACTCCAACTCTGTTTTACTTCTTTTGCCCTTTTGCTCTTGTGTGTTCAGGCCCACTAGCCTTCTGTGAACTTCATGAACAGTGTCATCCTCCTTCCTTCCTTAGGGCTTTGCATTGGAAGTTTCTTCTTCCGAGAGTGCTGGTCCATTTCTAATCACCTGAGCTGACTTTTACTCATTCTTCAGATCTCAGCTTGGAAAATTACTTCCTCAGAGAATATGCCGTGGACTAGGACTGGTCGCCCACTCTGTGCTATCCACTATTTTCCTTTCAGGAACTCGTTGTAGTTTGGAATTAATAGTTATTTGTGTGACTGTTTAATATTTGTCATTATCGCTCAGCTACAAGTTTCAAGTTCCGTGCCTGGTTCTTCTTACCACTGTGTCTCCAGCAGCTCTCACAGTGCCTGGCACACAGATCATGGTCCATAAGTATTTCTGGCATAAATGACCAATGCTGTGTAATTGACCCTGAAGCCAACCCCTCAACAGCATTCTCCAAATAAGAGCTTAAATTCAGGAGATGCAATAAAAAAAAATTTTTTTTTAATACTGAAAAATATTTCCTTTTTATGCATTTCTCGGTAATTCTCTTACAAGAAATAGCAAAATGAAGTAATTCTGGTAACAAATTCTTCTAACAAATTGTTACAAGAAAAAAATGGAATGCAATGTTTCCTTAGTCTATCTTTTATATTGGATTCCTAGAATCCTTTTTTTCTCAGAAGTTGAATTAAGATCATCTTAAACAGCATGCCCATCCCAAGTGGCATGACATTACACAAGATGCCTAGACAGACATGTAATGCTGCAATTCTTGACAGTGTTAAGCAAATTGATCATTTCTTTTTTAAGAAGGCACTGCTATTTGAAGGAAAATAAAATGGCATGTCTTTGCAACAAAAATTATACATTGGCCAATACCTATTTCAAAGCAAACATAAAAAGTTTAGTGGTACTTTTTATTGAAAAACTGTAGTTCTGGAAGAGAGTTGAGGTCAGAGTAGGAAAAAAACCAAAAAACAGGTTTTCCTATTTATTCTCCGAGACTTTCAGAATCCTCTGTCTGAGAAGACCCTTTGTATGTTAAAGAACAATCTGGCTGTGTTCCTGAGTTACAAGACCACAAGTTTTCTCTTCCTGATATTATGCTGCTTAGGCTCTTATTTAGAGACTTGCTTTAACTAAGTGAGTGCACTGGGGGTTGCATTATTTGCTGGCTCAACTTTAGGAGCAGATACAACTGCAGGGATATCATGGGCCTCCACAATATCAAGTAGCAGAAAAAGACAGAACTAAAGAAATGAGGACTGCAAGGTGATAAGTGAAGAACCAGGGGTTCTGAAATGTGGAATGATTCCCTATTACTTCTCTGGAGGGCCTTGTCTCTCTTACAGATACTTTCCATGATTCACTCCATCGTTCACATCAGAAAACTCTGCTGCACTGTCACACCTCATTTCTGCAGCTTACTCTGCCTGAAGCCAGTGGATCATTCATTTCATGTCAATTTTCTTTCCTATGTGTCTGTTTTATTTCATCCCTTGTTGCCAGTCTTTGTGCCTCATTCTTCTTGGCTAATGTATCAGTTTGAACTCTATGAAAGTCTCATTTTTGTTGGGTCAAAATGGTTGAATATTGGAAATTATATATGACTTAATCTAGTATCAGCCTTCTAACTAACCTGTGTTTCTGATCTGAGTCCTTCTTCTCTCGAACACATCCTTCCTATTGTTTCTAAGGCAAATCTTGGCAAGTTCTAAATATCTTTGAAGGTGCCCCATTACCATTGAATAAAGCTCTGAAGGACCTAAGGCCCATCACTGAGCTGCTCCTCCCTACACCTCCAGGTTTACCTCCTGCCGCTCCTCCTTATGTGGGCTTTGCTTTGATCCTCTAAGCTACTCATTCTTCAAGAAGCTGAACAATAATGAATGTCAACTACAATTTTATATATGTGTTTATATATATATATATTTATATATATAGTTACAATAAGTGGAGTACAGCATTAGGAATAGAGACAGTGGAAATGTAATGGCTGTATGCAATGTCAGAGGGGTAGTGGATGTGGGGAGGGGGTTGTCACTGTGTGATGGATATAAATGATAAATATCTAACTATTACATTGTTTTGTGCATGTAAAACTAACTTTAAAAAATGTTTTAAAAAAAGAGAGAGAGAGAGAGAGAGAGAGAGAGAGAGAGAGAGAGAGAGAGACGTGCCAATGCTCTTTCATGCCTAATTACTGTGGAGTTTGTTATTCCTTTCTAAAATGCCTCTCTCTACTTCTGTCCAGAATTAATTAGACTTATCCTTGGCGACCCAGCCTTTCATTTGCTGAGGAAGTATCATCCCTTCTATGATATTTCATAGCATTGTATGCATTATTCAATATGTACTTATCAGATTGTACTTATTGGTCTGTCAGTTTTTCATGCTCTGATTCATAGTAGGAGCCCAATAAATGTTTGTGACTAAAATAGAATTCTAAGCAAATGGTTGGCTCTCCTCAATGGTCAGTGTTATGAGACCAAAGACTGACCAAACTTTCTAGCACACATAAGGACTTACCTGGTGTAAAGTACTTTACCAGGTCTGATGATATGCTCGTATTTTAAGTTTCCCTTGGCTCTAGAACTGTGTAGTCTCTTTATGCTCCACATCATACTATGAGAATATCCATGGTTACATCTCACTTAACCATGTCACTCTTCTTCTAGACTCAGTGCACTTTTTTGAATGAGTGCATGAATGAATGAATGAATGAAGTCTATCTTAGACTGAGTATTCCTAGAAGTAGATCCTGAGCCAAGGCTTTGCATGCCAGTGATTTTTAAAAAAATGTTCTCCCAGGAGAAAACAGTAAGGGAGTGGGAAAGTAGAATAGATTAGGAGAAGAAGCCAAACAAGGGTGAAAATTTAGGTGATTCAGCCTCGGTTTGACTCTTTGAGAAGTCTGGGAGTATGAGTTATACTTCGAAATTTGTCCCATCTCTAGACAAGGGGTCAGGGATTTCTACACCAACTTCCATCAGTCCTTGCTGCCTTAGGAGTAAATGAAACTCTTAGGCTTCATTCTGGTTCTGCCCATGAGTGAGCCTCTGGAGGTCTCAGTGAGCAGTTAGCAGCGAAACAAGCAGAAGCTGGGGATGGGTACACAGAACAGGTATATGGTACATCACAGAGAGAAACTGATGGTAAAGGGAGGTAAGAAATTGGACCACACTTACAGAAAGGGACTCTAACTGTATGGGGTACACTTCCAGGTAAATATTTGGCAAGTGAAGTTTATCTGGTAGAGGAGGAAGCTGCCTATGTGCATAGATTGAGGAACTCTGGGGAGTGTCCTACAGAAAATAATCTTCTCCACTTCTGGTACTGATGCCTGGAATCCCTTTAGCTAAGCACAAAACTGTTTCATCTGAATTGAGAAGCAGTATTTAAAAAGGGTGTTACCTTAGGTGGAAGGGAGAAAAGGTAGAAACACGTGTGAAGAACCCACCCTATGTCAGGTGATGCCAAACTCTTTCACACTTAATTCCATTTACTGCTTTACCCCTTTAATACATGGACTTTCACCCATATGGGTCTTTCCTGAGAATGTAGGATGCAGAAGTACTAGCAGGCCTTTCTTAGACACCTTAGCTCTCACCACCATGAAGATGGTGTCCTTTACGGTGCCCAAGATCTTCCTGCTCAAAATCAATCCTCTTTCTTCTGTTTCAGCTAAGCTCATAGTGTTTTTCCCAAATTGCCAAATATTTATGATACCCAATCTGCTAGCAAAACTGGTCCGGTCTCTGGATATGAGAGCCCAAAGATTTCAGTTAATGCAGCGGTATTTACTAAGTCATATTATTACAGGATATTAAAGATTCCAGTTAAGATAGAAAAGACTGTGTGTGTGTGTGTGTGTGTGTGTGTGTGTGTGTGTGTGTGTGTGATCCCCAATTTGAATTTGATTCTTGGATTGAATGATTTTCCTGTGGCAGTTGTGGTAGAAAGATTGATGTGAGGGGTTACTCTAGAGAAAACCTGAATGCAGCCCAGTTGCTTGGTCTACTACTATGGCTTGTTGGTGGCCCCTGGGCTGCCTGAGGATGCCTGATGCCTGTGTTCCTGGAGCCACTCTGCCTCTGTCTAGTGAACACTGTTAGGCTGTCTGTGAGGTTTCTTCCAGCATGATCCAGCTACCCCACAGGGCTGTAGCTACTCTTTAGCATGTCATTAGAGTTCCTTCTGCTCACCTCACATCAGCTCACTAATTCCTCCCCATCCACTGCCTGACCCTGAACAGCTGAGGGGCATGGTGGTCTGCATTGTTGTCTTCAGAATTTCAGTGCTACCTTCGTAGCATATTACAAAGGCTAGCTGGATTCCTGAGAAATACAGAGAAAAATATTTGATAGTTACTTAACCTCCCAGCATCTCTAGTTACTTGTGTCCTGGTTACACATCATCCTGACTCCACAGCTATACCATTGCTCTTCCGTCTTTCTGTTCACTGGCTCCATTCCATCCACCTTCAAATATTTTACACTTCCCTTATCTTGGGAAATAAAATACACAGAAACACCTGTGCTTAACTGCTTGATTTTATTTCCCCCTTTCTGTAAGTGTGGTCCAATTTCTTACCTCCCTTCACCATCAGCTTCTCTCTGTGATGTATCAGTTTCTCCTATGTCCTCTCCCTTCAACCCCCTCCTAAATAATAACCCCAAATTCTAAAGTACTTTCTCTTTGTCAGGCACTGTTCTAATCATTTTACAAATATTAGTTTATTTTATTTTTTGACGCTGGCACTATCATCATCTCCTCTTGACAAATGAGGAAACAAAGGCTCAGAGAGAGAAAGTAACTTGTCCAGGGTCACCCACAGTAAGTAGCAGAGCGTGGCTTCAAATGCAGGCAGTCTGGTTCCAGAATACATGCTAACTATACTCTACACTGCTTCACTGTCTCCGACCCCCTATAATTGGATTTCATCCCTTTGACTGTAAAACTAGGCTCTTAGAAACTTTGGGGATTTACTGTCATTTCTCTGGCATTATATTACTTGGGCTAGATACACCTGGACTGCATATTAAGATATAATATTTACAACATTGTCACTCTCTTTTTATACAAGTATAACAAGACTTTGTTAATCTGGATGAACAAATCATTCTGATGAGGGCTGACATTTTATATTTTCATGATATATAGAAGGGGTTAATTGGTCAAAGTAATAATATAAATCTGTCCAGGCAGAATTTGACCTACTCCAGGGGGGGGAAATATGGATCATTTTGGACTGTTCAAATGCCAATCCAGTTTTCTGATACCCAATGAGTTTTACCTGATCCAGAAAATAACATATATTATGCGTGTCTTGATTCCTGCCTTGAAGAAATGTGTACTCTAGGGAAACAATTGAAATAATAAGAGAGTGGCAGAAAGTGGCATATAATCACTTATATGGTTAGGTGAGATGTAACCATGGCTAGTCTCATGGTATGATGTGGAGCATGAAGAGGCTACACACTTCTAGAGTATGACGTGGTGACTTTTGCCAACACCTAATTTGGTAGAATTCACAAGGCATATCCTGAGAGCTGGCGAATTCTCAGGCACCAGGCCAGCTGTCACCAAAAGGGTGCTGATCCCTGTGAGAGGAAACAAAACTGCATATGTTAAAGCTAAAAGGAGTCTTGGCGATCACACAATCCAATTCTCATTTACAGAGGGATATATAAGGCAAAGTTATTTTTTTATAGTCACAAAGCTAGCTTGCAGCAAAATCCTGTCTGGAATTCAGCTTCCTTATTTCTGTTCGACCCATCATAGGGCCCAATAATCAACCTGTAGATTTCATCCAATTATAAACACCACTAAAGTACAACAGTTATTCGGCAAACACTTGTTTCATTAAAAAAAAAGAAATTGTGGATAACTGAGCAGAGTGAAAAACTAAAAATGTATCAGTGTGACCTGGTCGATTGCACTAGTTAATGAGCCCCACAGGGACAGAGATGTTTATCTGTTTTTATTCCTGTTGACTGGGCCAGACCTGCCACAATGCAGCTTAATTACTATTGGACGTTTAAATGTATAATTTGTGTGCGTTTTTACTGAGAGTGTCTGTAAGTACATAGATATTATTTTCATTTCATAAGTGAAAAACATTAAGACTCAGTGAAGTTAAGTGATTTGCTCAAGTCAAGACCTAGAACCAGGATCAGAAACTAGGCCTTTGCCTCCTAATTCATTATCTAACTGTAAAAATATTGCTTTCTGATAAAAAAAAAAAAAATCACTCAGTTAATTATTCTATATAAGGGATAAAAATAGAAAGCTATCTTTATCCAGCCAATTCTAAGGAAATGTGTACATTTGTCACATTACCTACTGTCATTATTCACTTGCTGGTCTTGGAGTCGTTTCCATTCCAGGTCTTGCTATTTCACACGGTCAACAAGCCCTTCCTATGGATAGGGCATGCCTGCCCTTTGTGCTCTCCTCTCAGCGAAACAAAAGAGGTAGCCCAGTGCCTCTTCTAATGGGCCTCATGGCTCTCTGAGCAGCTAGAATGTCAATAAAGGCGCTAATGTCTCACAACCTTCTTAGTAGAACTTCATCTTTTGGGTTTTTACAGCCTCACTGTCCAACAAGATAACACTAACTAGGCATGTGACCACCGATACTTCTGTTTGAACCAAGGTCTTCTTAGGTTCTGTCTTTTCCCTCTTCTAAAAACATTAAAATATAGTCTAACGAGAACAGACCTTAAATACAGTTAACACTGGTTTCCTCGCAATAGTACAGATTGTAGGTACCCTAAGGATTCAGAGAAAGGCAACATAAAGTGATGGGTGGGTTGAGGTCCAGGGCTTGAAAGAACTGGTAGGGCGGTGGTAGGACGATGAGCAAAGACAGAGGCCTGAATGATTAAGAGTCAGGGAGTACTGACTGTAAAACGCTTCTCGTGAGAAAGAACGTAACAGTTTTTTTTCCATAGAATTTGCGAAAATCTTTAGAGACTATACTTCTACTTAGCCAATCAGTCATTTTTCTACTGCTAAGCAACTTTTAATTTCTTTTCCAACTAGTTGTCTTCCACTGAATGAACACATATAATGTTTCACTTAAGTATTTATTTCAAAATCCCTATTCCAACTTACCACCAAACAAGTGATTCTTGGTTTTTGTTTTTTTTAATGTCTGGGAAATCCTTTCTTCCCTAACCATTCTGCATCTTTCTTTGTGCCTTCTTTTATACCCACTCACTGTATCACTGCCACCTCCTTTAGTCCCCTAAGTGATTTCTCTGCCTCAAGTTTCTGCAGAGACTCTATAATCCATCCCTCATAAAATCCTACATTTAGCCACATGGCATAGAAGACAGTAGACTCAGAAACATATTACCTGGTAGAATCCTGGTTCCACTATCTATTATCTGTGTGACCATGAGCAAGTTAATGGAACTTGCTGGCGCTCAGTTTCCTCCTCGGTTAAATGGGGACAATGGTAGTAATTACCCCATAACGTTGTTGGTAGGATTAAAAGGGTTAATATATAGGAAGTGGTTAGACTAGAACCTGACACAGTGACATAGAGTAAGCTTTCAAAAAGTTTTAGCTATTACTATTTCAGCCACATTGGACATATCATTCATTATGCCAGACTCACTGATAGACCCTTGTAAGGGAAATTTCTCTAGACATAACCCCTGCTGAAGGGGCATCCGTAGGCTGCCATATTTGAACAGGGTTCTGTACACCCCAGGTATACCCAACTGGACAAGGTATGCAAACCTAAGGCATTGGCTAGCCACTGATTTATGTATAACCAGCTAGGAACAATGAACTGACCAGGCAAAGATTTCCTCTCATGAGAATCCAAAGTTGGAAATGTTAAGAAAATGAGAAAGTTAGCAGCAGGCCAGAGCCATGAGGAAACAGATACTGAGCAAACAAAAATTCTGAAGCTAAGAAATTATTTGACAGTAGAGATAAAGAATTGGCAATTGGTAATATAAACCCAATTCAACAGGTAGAAAATAGCTAGGTCCAATGATGGTGGAAGACTAACAGGGAATTACATTTATTCCAATGGTTGATTCTCTGCCTCCTGATCTGCCCTCTAACTCCAGCCTACATACTGCAGGCCATAATAATCCATTACAACAACCCCCCATTGCTAGAGCTAACCTGAGTGGTACTACATCTTACATCCCAAAGAACCTAAATAACTCAACAATGGCCCTGCAGACACCTTAGATAATGAGTTAGGGGATCCAATTCCAGATTTAGTGACACACACTACCCATCAAGCAATCAACTCTCTGCCCTCCAATGCGCCCTATACACTGTCCCCAGAGTTCTCCTCATCCAGAACAGGCTCCCACTCCTTTTACTATATGTACAGCCTAATTTTCTTTCAAGGGCTAAGTCAAATCCCACTTTCTCCATGAGTACTTGGGTACCATACCACTTTTGCTTGAATTCTTTGATAGTCGAGGAAAAGAACTGCATATAGTTAGAAATGGGGATATTTGGATACAGTCCGTGTCAATATCACCTGAGTATAAGCTCCATGGAAGCAGGGTTCATATCTGTTTTATTTCTGGCCTATGCCCAAATATTACAGTGCCTGGCACAAAGGATGAACTCAATAAATGTTTGTTGAATGAATGAATGAATGAATGATCTTTTCAATAAGACACTAGCTCTTTAAAATCAGGGACTGTGTTGTAAATATTCTCTAAAGAGCCCAGCATGATGTCTGGCACAGAGTGGCACTCATTAGTATTTGCTGGCTGATTCACGAAGCGCTGTATATGGAGAAGGGAAATTTTTTTTCTTTAAGCTTGGTGATAAACATGCACACCTGGTCAAATTCACATCCTGCCTTATCTTTTCTGTGCTCCCTAGCTCTGTATACGTAAACCATGCAGGAGGAAAAACAATTAATTTGTATCATCAAGATAGTACGTTAGAGACTAACCTTTCCCATACCATCCTTGCCATTCTCTGACTTAACTAAATTTGGTTGTTTTTTTTCCACATCTGGAGTTTTCTGGCTCTCACAACCAGGAGGATACAGCCCTATCCCCAGAAGTAGAATTTAACCTGAGCCTGGTTCCTAAAAGATCCTGGGCTTTGGGATTTATTATCATGGGGAACTTGAGCTAGCTGTTAGTGCCCATAATGCTTGGCTCGAGTACTGAAAACTTGTTGTTACTAGATACACTGTGCTGTATGCCTTACCTGAGGTAGCTATCTGTTATGTTGGTAATTGATTTAAATAATAACATTATTTAAATTGAGTAAAATAACAAAATTATTTTAACTATTCAAAATTGCTCTACTAATAAAACAATAAGGGTAGCCTAGGAACTTACATCCTATTTATCATTTTAAAGGAAAAAATAATATTTTTAAAAATGTATTTTTTCAAAGATGGGAAAGAATGAAGTAATACAGTTCAGAAAAATAGGGAAGGTATTTTGGTGAAACAATAACAATATTTTTAAAGTCTTTAAATACTTCTTAATGATTTTCTTGGAGTGTTAACAGTATTGTGTCCAGGCCTCTCCCCATACCCAGGGCAATGTTTCCATCATTATAGCCCCAGGGAAATGGGAGAGCAAAAGCCCACTTGAGAAGGAGGAGGAAACAGCAGGGAGAGGCCTGGCAGACAAAAGCCTTTATAGTGCTAGGAGGGGACAGTATAGGAAAAGGAGCAGGGGACCATGTCCTTACTTCTCTACCACAACTACCTCAGCATCAAACCCCACAAGTGGGAGGGTGAAGAAAGAATAGAAACCCTAAATAGAAAGATGGCTGCAAATCATTGAGGATACAGCATCACAGGGTGTCCTGGCTCATATACATGGACACTTCCAGAGAAAGGGAATGGCCGAGATGGCCATGATGATTCCGAGTGACCCGCAGCCTCCACATGGTGAAGAAGGCCCCCCCACCAAGTTCTCTCTGGGGTTCATGGAAGAGCGAGAAAAGCTGAAGGCCAGAGAGACTGACAGAGAGCTGCTATGTTTAGGGCCAGTGTGACTCCCTGGCAGAAAACAGTTCCCATGGGTGGACAGATCAAGGCAGTGTCCAGAGGGAAGGAAGGGGCATAGCCTTGAGGGTCTGTAGTGTCAGTGAGGACACAGTGGGCCAAGTCCGCAAAGTGACACATAGGAGTCAAAACACGCTAAAGAAACAGCTCACAGGTTTTACAAACCCTGAATCAACGTGGATGGCAGCAGCCACCCAGCAAACGAGAAGCCCAAAGTTTACCCTAGGGAGGGTGTGGGGGACCCAATAGGCAAGACCAGGACCTACATGTGGACAAGCTGCCTCTCCTTATCTGCCCTCATTATCATGAGGAGAATATAAGCCTTCTCCCTCACAAAGGGGCCATCTTGGCTAGGAGAAAGGGGAGCTGAGAAAACCCATGAAGAACATTTCCCTCAAAAAGACTGAGTTAATGCAAACCGCGAAAAACAGATGGACAAAATACCTTGAACTGTAAATCTAAGAACATATTCCTCTAGTGTCCCACCTTCGAGCCCCTAACCCAGCCAGCAGAGAACATGGATTTGTGAGGAAGTTTTGTTCTGCATAGAAAAAATCTTTAAAGATTTTTTTTTAAATACCTAAGTTGTAGACTGTATAATTTTCACCCTATCCATTAGCAAACGTAGAGCCAAACAGATGCCAATGGTGCTAAATAAATATGGTAACCCCTTAATAAATCTGTGAATATGAGCCATTTGTTTTCCAGTTGAATGCATTATGAAGGTGACCCAGAAGAAAACTGAAACAGTGCCCAGGATGACTAATAAAAGAAGGTCAGCCTAATTCCAAAGTTAGCAGTATATATCTAAAGACAAATTAAATCTAATCATAGTTTAAATCTAATAAAAGTTAAATTAAATCTAATAAAAGTTTTGTTTTGTTGTATAACTTGTAATCAGATGCAGTCACTAAAGCATCTCTTTCATTGCAATTTTATGTCGTTTTTAAAAGGTAAACCACAGAACATTTTCTTTGTAGCTCAGATACAAAGAAAATAATCAAATACACTCTTATGTATATTACCAAGTCAATATTTGAGAAGGATTAAATAGGATTAAAGACTGTCATAAATATGGTAATTGCACTTAATAATGAATTTCGTGATAATCCTTAGTCTTCAGGTTAGAGCTGATTTGATTGACCTCTGTGCACTTCAGTATTCTGTAGGATTTCCTAGTCCCTGAAGCTACAGGTGTGGTCACTGTCAGAGGCAAAACATTTACATGTGTAGGAAGTAATTTGATTCCCTGGGGTCCTTTCTATGCATAGCAATAACCTACAACCATTCAATACAATCAAATTAAATCACAGCCAGTGGAACACTGTCATGAGACTTATGACTGAATATTAACAGAAGCTATCAGGGGTCTAAATATCAGTCAAATAAATTCAACAGAGTAGTGAAGGTCAATTCAATTTAGTGCTCATGGATTACATATCTATTATGTATAAGACAGGGTGCTAGGCATGAAAAGGAAACCTTGACTCACCACCAATAAAAATGTTATAAACTGTATATAATTAAATAGTAGTCATTATATAGTGTAAATTGTACATATTTAATGGTTATGATAAGCCTAAATTCTCAATGCATTCTCATTTCCATAAGTGATGAGAGCAAAGAAAAAATGACTAAAGTCCTATGAGTCACTATTTGGAATGTGAATCTTATATTAAAGTAATTTAAATGCCAGTTGCTTAACTTTAAATGCAAAATGTTATAGCAAATTATTCTTATTCTTAGTAATAATGTAATAACCATGATCCTCAGGCAGAAACTTGATAGAATCTCTGATAAAAAATAATCCATACACAGAAAAGACCTTTAAAAAGTCATGCAATACATAAAATAAGGAACCATTCTTTAACTGTGGTTAACTGTGTACTAACATTTCTCCCTGGGTCCATGTGTACTAACAATTGGCAAACCAGCCAAGAGACCAAAACAAAAAAAGGGGTTTGGGGAAGAGATATCCATGGGGGAAATCCAATGTTAGTCATCAAACTCCATGTGTCACGTGGGGAGGGGTGGTCCTTATGCTAGACATACGGGGTGTCCTGCAGATGCAGGCTGGTTTAATGCGTTGTTTGTGGAACTATGCCTTAGGCACTATGGCAAGGAAGAAGAGTTTATGGCTACCGCTGTGGGCTGGCCGCTTTTATGAGCAGTTTGGCTGGCTACTGATGCTCAGCTAGAGGCAGAAGCCACAATTAGAAAATTAGAAGAACTGAAACTAGGAGAAGATATCAGAATGTCTACAACTCTGTTAGGATCAGGACTGGCTGATAAAGGTGGGGGTGTGAGGAGGAAAGTTCCTTTGAACAGATCCTACTGCTTTTATGGAAGCCATGAGGTCTCTGTTTGCATCTGTTTGTATGTTCATGTGTGTCTATATAGCTGTATTTGTGTGATATTTTCTACCTCCAGATGGTATTGCTAACTTGTAAAAGAGCTATGCTTAATTGGCTTAAAGGAATTAAGCACTTATATAAATTAATGATTGGATATTCTAAAATTATCAGAAATGTAGAAACCAACCCAAATGTTTTTCAGGATCATGTGATCTGGGGAAATATTTCCTATTAAAGCTAGTTTAAGTTTGTTGGATTAATTAAAATAGACATGTCTTTAGAGTTATCAGAATTAAATATAATATCCATATTTTACCTAGGCTTAAAAATTTATCAGCAAAAATAATAACTTACAATGATAGCTGAATTTTATCTAAAGTCTCATGAAGGTTTTGTGGGTAACCTAAACATAATTGTTAAGAACAAATAAATTAAATAGATTTAGTAGAATAAAAGGTTTTATGTGAAATCTTTAGAAATAATTGTGGAAGTGTTGAGAAAAAGAAATCTTTGGGGAAAAATTTTAATGTGTGGTCCAGCTGGCTAAGATTAGAATGGATGTATTAAGTGGATATAATTATCAAAAGTAAACTCTTGCAAAATTACGGCTTGGTCTTATTTTTCTCTGTTAAAAGGGCAAAGTTTTCTTGGACTATGGGTCTGCTCCTGATGTGATCATGTAACAAGATTTCCGCTTAGAAAGCAAAGATTCTATGTTTTATCAGAATAATTTTCTGTTTTATGTTGTCTTGATCAGGTCTTGGATTACTTAAGAAAACTGAATCTTCTCAATAATAACAGCTAACCTCCCGTATGTGAAATGCCCTAGCTGACTTTCATAAAAAGGCAGCAGCAATAAAATCTACAGAGTGTGGCACATACAGATGACGTCCATTCTACTTCTGCAAAAATGACCCCTCATTGCCAGACTTTTGCTCTTCTGATGTCCTTGTAACATGGCAACAGTCTGCTCCGAAATCAGGGAAATTAAGATGAGTAAACAATGGTTGTAAATGAAACGACTAGTTGGGGCTGTGGGAAACCCACGATGGCCGCCGGATTCTTCTCTGCTCCCCAGCAAACACCAGTTTTCAGTGTTTGCATTCCTTCATGCATCCTTATGCATTTAAGCTGGACTTCATTCCACTGCCACTTAGTACAGGTTATCACTATATTTTTGTGTGTATGTTTTCGGGATGGGGTGAAGCCTTTCCCCGCTGCAAAGCTGATGCCCTCACGGTGGCAAAGAAACTGTTAGAAAACGTGTTTCCCACTTGGGATATGCCCTCCAAGTGCTCTCTCAAGGCTTTCCATAGCCTCATCACACACTATGGGACGGTGGCTGAGGACCTGTCACAGTTGCCCTTCCCAACCTCTGTGGAACTCTTTATACTGATGACATAATGCTAACCTGTGAAGATGTGCCTCTCCTGCAGACAACCCTGCAGGCCTTGCTGAATCACACACAACAGAGAGGACAGACAGTGAATCCACAGCAAAGTCAAGGTCCAGGCACCGCAGTCACGTTTTGGGGAGTTGTATAGTCGAGTAAGACCCATGTTGTCCCTGAGGACATTTTAGACAAAGTACAAACCGACCCCATGCCAAGCGATATGAAAAGGGTACAGACCTCTGTGGGAATCGGGAGGACTGGTGAACGTACACACCCGTTTAGCACAATGCCTTTGCCCATGATATCACCTGGTTAAAAGGGGACATACAGTGGACCAGGGAGTCAAACAACAGGCTGCCTTGGAGAAAGCAAAAGGTACTGCTCAAACTGATTAAAGCCTGTGGAATCTCCCAGGTGGGGTTACTATTCGAATTAGATATTTCAGTAACCCCGGGAGGCATGGGCTGGGCATGAGGGAAACAAACAGCAAAAGGAGAGCATGTTGCTTAGATTTTCGTCCCAATTGTGGGAGGAGGTAGAAATCATATAAACCTCAATAGAAGAGCAATTACTGGCAGTGTGTGCAGCGCTCCTGCAGGTGGAGCCTCTTACCAAAGAGCAGCCAGTGACAGTAAGAAGTTCCCTTCCCGTCGAGGGGCAGATGAAAACATACTCCACCAACCTGCCTGTGCCAGGGCTCAGACTCCTATGCTGACTCAATGGCATGCCTCCCTGCAGCAGAGGAGTGCTCTATCAAACAGTGCTCTCTTTTCAGAGATGCAACAATTACTAGCCCTGTCGAATACATAGACCCTCCAAATTCTTCTGCTCCTATTCCTCTGCAACTTGCAAAGAAGGAACAGGGCACGTTCCACCTGGAGCTTGGTATATTGACGGCCCTAGTGGGGAATCCGTCTAACTCAGGGGTGTCCAAACTTTTTTCAACGGTTTTTACCAAGGGCCATATGCGGTAAAATACACAAATAGCTGGGCCACTCACTCGAGGTGAAGTACGTATTGCCTCACCTGGTTTATTTAAGTAAACTAAATATATTTTTGGAATTTGCTGCGGGCCAATTAACAATGGATTGCGGACCGCAGTTGGCCTGTGGGCTGCAGTTTTGACACCACTGGTCTAACCGGATGGCAGTGGCCATCCAACCATCCACTGACACTATCTGGGTGGAAACAGGAACAAAGCACAGTAATCAGTAGGCTGAATTAAGAGCTGTCTGGCTGGTAGTCACATGGAAACCTAGCCTGCTGATCCTGTGCAGTAAACAGGCTATTTTAAAGGGACTAGACATTATGGTTTGGACACAATGGGAAATGGATGATCATGAACAAAACTTTATGGCGATGTTACGTGGGGTCTCTGGTCCCGCTCCCCACATAAGAACGCAGGATATGGTGAGGCCAAAAAGCAACACCAACGGAGCCATGGATAGGAGGTTCATACCACTATATTCTCGCTGGCAGCTGGGTTGGAGACACAGGAAGCAGGATCCACACGATCCGCAATCCGCCATCCGCCAACTAACCAACTAACCAACTAACCCCCTAGCATAGCCACGAAAGTTATGTTAGTGGCTAATGGCTAACCAGTAACACCTGATGGCCACCCAGCCACAGCGGATGGCCATCTGATTACAGCTGATGGCTATCTAATAATTGAGCCAGCGTCTTTCCACGTGAGGCCAAGAGCCTGGAAACTGCTCTCTGGGACTCTGTCCCCACAGGGGACAAGAGATGGGGAAAGATATTTGGGCTCGCTTACAAGAACGTGAGGCAGATCTTGTCTTTCAGGTCCCTGCCCATGAAGTATCTACCCTGCAGGAAACCAGGAAGCAGATGCCTTGGCAAAAATGTACGTGATTTAGCAACTGACCCGTCAGTAGACACTGCAGTTTAGGTACACTGAGAGAGTGGGCACTGTAATGCCCAAGTAGGATGGTGCACAGCTGAGGAGGTAGGGCTGCCTTTCTAATACAGTGACACGGTCAATGTAATTATTGGGAGGTACCATCTTCCATATAACCCACGGACAGCTGGGTTGGTGAAACAAAAAAATGGTGCCTTAAACAACAGATAAAGTTATTAACTGAGAAACCTACTTTTGCAAGGTGGACAAAGGTGCTTCCCCAAGTGTTAACACATTTAAATGACCAACCGTGGGACCTATTGCTCCATATGCTAGGCTAGGAACTCAGGCTGACGCACCCAGTAAGACAAAGGTGTGGGAAACAAAAGGCACAGCAATAGTCCTGATGTTTGCCATGGACCAACAGGCTATGATAATGAGGGCACCGTGTCCTATTGTCCCTGGAATGGGGACCACTTACTGACATCTGCAATGGGACATTCCGTTGGGATGGGTCAGTTTCTTCACTTCCCTGGGTGGGGAGGCGCTGCTCAGTCTCCAGTGGGACCCTGTCATCCTAATGCAGTCGGGACTCATGGAGACATGCTATACGTGGACCCGCACATACACCATTAAAAGAGGGGAGATGGTAGGGGTCCTAGTCTGGCATTTCCCTCCTCCTATTCACCTCCTTACGCACCACTGACCCCGGGCCAACATACATGGTTTACGCAGCCTGGCCAGGTTCCAAAGACTGTGGCCACATTAACATCTGAAGATCAGGCTACAAGTATAATTCTCATAGACGGAGAGCTCCCAATTCAAGTCCCCAGTAAATATTTGTCTTTCTGTCCTTAGACTTCTGCTGTTCCTGTGGCATCCAGTTATTGGGGGGGTGGAGGGTGAGAAGACTGTGCCATTGTCCAACGTAAACGTTGTGTTTTTTATATCAGATGAATCTGCTAATATTTCTTCTTTGTTAGCACATATGAAAACTCAAGCAAATGCCTTAAATGATCCTGCCCCAAGCGTAGGTGACCTACAAACCCACTGGTTTGGATCCTGGCCGGGCATGATGGAAACAATTGTTACTAATACTTAGACTCCTTGGTTTAATTTGTCTCTTGTCTTGTATGTGTCTGTACCCATTGCTGCAGACTGTGTAATGCGGTCAACTGGCAACTAAGTAAACTACTGCCTTGCTATTGAAGCTCCTCACTGACCACTCAGAGCACCTCTCAGAAGAGGGGGTCACGGGAGATTGCAAGAGCAGGTCATGAGGGGTGGAGCGCGGAGGAGAGACTGTTCCATGACACGACGAGTCTGTCCCGCAAGCTGGACCTGGGCCAGAACGGAGGTTGCACTCTGCAAACCCCCCTTAGAGACTGTCTGATCATAACTAATGTTCATTCTGACACAAATCAGCACCCGTTCCTTGCTTCCTGCTATGTGCTGACCTGTAAGAGGTTGTTGTCCTGACCTGGGCATGCATGTATAATAATTTCTATACCTGGTGACATTCACATGCTAGTACCCATGACTATTCCCACCCCTTTACCCTATGTGATTCTTTGGCACCTGCCAAGTGGCACAAGGATCCATTTCATCCTGCAATCACCCAAGACATTCCTTATATGTACGTTTCTCTTAATAAACTCTATTAATTACCAGACTGGAATGGCCAGCCTCTTTCTTCCGTCATACCCTGCACTCCACTTGCAGAGGTAGATTTTCAGTCTCAGGGCTTTTCCCTGGGTCTGCGTGTACTAACTACTGCCTATATACAGAATTTATATAAGTAGGAGAGAAATATGCTTCGTGTTCATTTAGCATTTCTAATTTTGGATTTCATTACATTCCACTAAAACCTAACACACTGATAAAACCATCCCATCAGCCATAGTAAATTCTGGGCAGTTATTAAGAGAAAATATAAAGTAATGCTGAGAGAAACCATACAACTGAAAGGAAAGTAGTAGTGTTTTCATTATGTCTAGCTTAAAACAAATCAATTACCTAAAATGTGCTCTCCCCAAGGCTTCAGAAGTTGACGTAAGGAAGCTGTTTTTGGGGCCCTACCGTAGGTCATGCCCAGATGTTCAATGATGACTTCAAATCATTTGCATGTAATTTTCCCAAAATTTGTATAATATTTCTGCACTTTCAAAGAGGAGAAGTGGTACAGAATCATACCACTGCATAACAGAAATCTGTTGCCACCCTACACTGGGTTTCAAACCCAGATTGTGGCATTAGAATGAGCTCAAAAATTGACATAATAAAGCTGAGCTTGAATCCCAATTCACTCTAAACCTGGACAAGTTTGCTTAAGTTTTATAAATCTCAATTTCTTCATCTATGATATAGAGACATTAATAACATTGGCCCCATTTACCTCAGAGGGAAATTGAAATCATCAAATGAGTAAATATATGTCAAAGTGTTATCATGGTTATTAAAAAATCATTTTGGTATTCATTTGGAGAGGCATTTTGATTTCAACTTCCTGGGACAATTACACTTAAGAAGTGACTCTTTTTGCCTACATTAACCTCCTTTCTCTAACCATCTCATTTTAATGAGTCTATAGAAGAATTTTTTTTCATGATGTCTGAGTTCATATGACATTCATGTATGTAAGTATTTAAACTAAAATAATATTATTGGGCATGAGTATTTGGCCAAATTACAACTGCCTGTTTTGAAACTAGCAAACAAGAAGCACTTGGAAAGACACTGGAAATAAAAATAAATTCACTAATTATAGAAGACTTTGTGGTTAGAGTAGGCCACTACTGACTGAAATCCAAACTATGTGCAGCAAATTTCCTTTAACCTGGAATTAAACATTCAGACATTTCACATAGCAGAAATTATGTTCACAACATCAAACAATTACAAAAGTCATAAAAATGACTCAGGACCTACAAAATATTGAAGTACATTCTGAACTAGCCAAGAAATACCAGTCAATGAAAACATAGTTTTAATTAACTGAAGTGTACCATACCACAACCTTATTAATGACAGAGAGGTTAATAGCAATAAAAAAACACTAGATTATCTGAGAAGTGTCTCCCTGGAGCAGAACAAAACAAAAGTTATAATTCCGTTTCACAGATAGCAAAGGTGACATTGAACTTCTTGCTGAAAAGGGAGCAAATTATTTTAATTTCATTGTCCAGAACTGCCCTCTGGATTGTGATTCATTTCACAGGCTTCCTCCCAGTTTGCATCTAGGCGAGCTGGGGCTGCTGTTTGGTTAGTAGTGAGAGTCACTCACCTCAACTCCAGACACCTCCATTTCTCTCTCTCTCTCTCTCTCTCTCTCTCTTTCTCTCTCTCTCTCTCTCTCTCTCTCTCTCTCTCTCTCTCTCTCTCTCTTTCTCTCTCTCACGCACACACACACCATTAGAACTTGCCCTCTTCAATATGACTTTAAAAAAGGAGAAACTCTAGAGGAGATCCAAGATGGCAGAGTAAACACTGTGCCTGCCTCATCCTGTGAACACATTAAAATTACAACTAAATTATAGAACAATCAACCTGGAGAACCATTTGAAGTCTAGCTGAGCAGAAGTTTTATAACTAAGGATATAAAGAAGAAGCCACGTTGAGACTGGTAGGAGGGGCGGATACATGAAACAGGTTGGTCCCACCCACCCTGTGGCAGCTGAGAGAGATTCTTGGCCACCGAGGTTCTCCATGAAGGAGTGAGGGACCCCAGCACCCCACAACAGCCTTCCCAACCCAGAGTACTGGTGCCAGGAAGAGGAGCCCCCACAACATCTGCCTATGAAAAACAGTGGGGATTCCAAATGTCTGGGTGGGGTGGAAGGCTGTGGGGAAACACAGACATGCACTTAAAGGGCCCATACAGGCACTCACCCTGGGCTCCGGTGCAGGGACAGTGACTCTGAGGGCATTGGAGACATATGAGGAGAGACTAAGTTGTATAACTTCAGGGCAAGGACTAGTAAGACAGTCCCCATTTCCCTATGTGGGGCCCTCCTCACATGCAGCCCGCAGGGGGTGCCATGTTTCCTGTGTTGAGCCTGCCGCCACACCGCCAAATCTGAATCTGATTGGCTTGGTGAGCTCCACTACTCCACCCTGCTGACTCACTGAGACCCTGCCTTACCCAACTTGCATATGGCAGGAGGCTTTATCAGTAGCTGAACCTTATGGGAGCCGCCAGATGCAACAGGCCTTAAAGTGTCCTGGCTTTTTGCAGAGCTACCCCAGACCTGGTACTGGTAACAACCATCCTTGGTTTGCAGTGTGGCCTCTCCCACGCATCTCCAGGTAAAGCACAGGCTTTACTAACCACTGATCACTCTGTATGTAGCTCCTACCAGGTACTCGCCAGCCAGTCACAGGCAATGGCTAATCTGGGCCTGCACCAGAGCCCTTCCCAAGAGGCCCCAGAACCAACATTCTTGGAGGCTAACTTCAGACCACAGCAGAGCACCACCCAATTAGCCCCACAAGCAGCATACAAAGGCCCATCTCAATAGGCACCAGAGCCCACTAGGGCAAATCCCACTCAGTGGGGTGAGCCAGCCACACAGCAGCTCATAAGCTGTGGGTGTGGCCAAATCCCACAGCCAGATAGCCCGAGGGCCAATCCTACCCACTAACATGCCAATAGCAATCAAGGCTCAACTATAACAGGAGGATATCATTCAAAATTGAGGAACAGATAAAGAGCTTCCCAGACAAGAAAAAGCTAATGGAGTTCATCATCACCAAGCCAGTATTATAAGGAATGTTAGTGGGACTTCCTTAAGATGGGAAAAATATATCAAAAACATTAATAATAAAATGGCAATAACTACATATCTACTAACATTTGCTTTCAATGTTAGTGAATTAAATGCTTCAATCAAAAACATACGGTAGCTGAATGGGTAAGAAAACAAAACCCTTACATATGCTATCTACAAGAGACTCACTTTAGATTGAAAGACACACACATATGAAAAGGAATGGAAAAAAATATTTCCTGAAAATGTAAACGATAAAAACAAAGAAAGCACCAGAGGGTAAGGGGGGTGGGGGGTGGGAGATGAGGGTAAGGGGGATCAAATATATGGTGATGGAAGCAAAACTGACTCTGGGTGGTGAACACACAATGGGATTTATAGATGATGTAATACAGAATTGTACACCTGAAATCTATGTTATTTTACTAACAATTGTCACCCAATAAATTTAAAAAATAAATAAAAAAAACCAACAAAAAAACGGAAAACAAAGAAAGCTGGGGTAGCAATACTTATACTAGATAAAATAGACTTTAAAACAAAGGCTGTAGGAAGAGACAATGAAGGACCCAGTAATTCCACTTCCTGGTATTTATCCGAAGAAACCCAAAATACTACTTCAAGGGGACATGTGCATCTATATGTTCATTGCAGCATGGTTTACAATGACCAAGATGTGGAGACATTCTGGGTGTCTGTTGATACAAGAATGGATAAAGAGGAGGTGGTACATACATACAATAGAATATTGCTAAGCCATGGAAGGGAATGGGTTCTCGGCATCTGTGGCAGCATGGATGGACCTGGAGGTTATTGTGCTGAGTGCAATATGACAGACAGAGAAAGACAGATGCAATGTGATTTCACTTATAGGTGGAATCTAAAGGACAAAATAAACAAACAAAACAGAAACACATTCATAGATACAGAGAACATTTTGATGATTGCCCAATAGGAGGAGAGTTGAGGGATTGTGTGAAAAACTGGAAAAGATTAAGAAATACAAATTGGTTTTTACAAAGTAGTTATGGGGATGTAGGGTATAGCACAGGAATATAGTCAATAATATTGTATGGTGTCAGATGGGTACTAGATTCACCAGGGTGATAGATGGGAGAGGGGTTGGGGGACAGGGTGAAAAAGGTGAAGGGATTAAGAAGTTCAAACTGGTAGTTACAAAAATAGTCATGGGTTGTAAAACATAGGGAATATAGTCAATAATATGGTAATAACTATGTATAGTGTCAGGTGGGTACTAGACTAGTCAGAGGGATCACTTCTTAAACTATATAAACGTCTAACCACATGCTGTACCCCTGAAATTAATATAAAATAAGACTGAATGTCAACTATAACTGAAAAATTCAAAAGGAGAGAGGTGAAGGGCAATAAGTAGTCCAAATTTCCAGGTATAAAACAAATAAGTCATGGGGATGTAATGTACAGCATAGGGAATATAGTCAATAATATTGTGATAGCGTGGTACAATGCCAGATGGTTGCTGGACTTATGGTGATGAATTCTTTAGGTATATAAATGTTGAATAACTATTGTGTAAACCTGAAACTAAATATAATATTACATGCTAACTATATTTTTAATAAAAATGTTTTTAAGAAAAGAGACACTGTATAAAGACATGAGCTTGGGGGTTGGTCCTGGTCTCACCCTTCAGCTGACAGACAACACAAGGAAACATGGGGGAAGAAAAGCTGATCTATGAACATTACATTTTCATCTCACTGCTCCCTTTTTGAAAATCCAACCCAACTGCCAGTCACCATCAGCAAGGCTGGCCGATGGCACATCCCCTCTCATGTTCCTCTCTCGAAACTCTCAGTCTTTCCTTATAAACTGACTTCATTTCTTTTCTTTTTCACTGCTACTTTGAATATATTACCTGAGCTGGGAGAGAATAGAGCGTGTAAGTGGCGTGAGACAGGAGAAGAGAACGTATACAGGGAGTGAGCACATGGTGACCCTGGCACCAATCCCGTCTGGGAACTGTATGGAGCTCTGATGTGGGCCCAGCAGAGAACTGTGAAAGGGGCCACGTTTGTTTCAGGCATTCATTTTTCTTTGCTAGTACCTTCTATCCAGACTTGTCCCCATCTCAACGACCATGCCTTTCCTAAGAAAGTCATAGCCCCAACTCATCATGAAAGCTTAACTGTTCTATGTCTCATTCTTGTAAAATACAACTAAGTGGTTAGAACTAATGGAAGTAATTGTTTCTGAGATATTAGAGAGTGACAGTGCTTTATTGTGTTATTTTTACCTAGATAACGCGTTTACTTTCTACGAGGGGCATTCCATGTCCTGTTTAAAGGAATGACAATTCTAGGATCTTAGGCCCGATGCTGGGTACCATAGGGCCAGGAGAGCTTTTTTTTAAAATAAAACTTTGAATAACAAAAACACTTCTATAGTTTCTACTAAAGGTCAAGCACTTTTCTAAGTGCTTTATACATATTAGCTCATTTGGTGCTTATAAAAATCACAGAGGAAGGTACGACTAATATCTTGACTTTACAGATGAAGATATAGAGGCACAGAGAGGGTAAGTATTTACCCACAAACAGTAAACAGATACACGGGTTTGAACTCATGTAGTCTGATTCCAGAATCCCGGCTCCTCACTACCTAGATAGCTGTCAAACACACCACAAAAATTGAAATAAGCCTGGGAAGAAGGCACGAGTGATAGTGCTGACTGTCTCCACGGAATTGTGTGACCTTGAATAAGTCACTTAAACTCTCTGGGTCTCAGTTAAACTAAATTTGTGGTGCATGCCCTTTTTGTTGTTGCTGTTGCTTTGTTTTGTTTTTTGGAAGCTGTGACATAACAGAAAATAATATATTGCTGTCTTCCTCCTCAGCAACTAAAACGGTTCAGAGTGATAAAGGAGAAAGGAGAGTCTTTTGTTATAATATTTGTTTTTTGTCCCCAGTTTTTGAAAGAGCTTCCAAGGGATAAAGATGAAACGAGCATCTTTCATTATTCATAACAAACTGCTTTCAACCTCCCCTGAGTTTATGTTAATGAGGTGACTTTTGGGATGTACCTACGGCTGGAGGATGGTTAGCAGAAGAACCAAACATATGATTAAATGGTTGAAATCTTCAGTAGGGTCCTCTGACCTCTGGCAGGGGGAGAGGGACTAAAGGTTGAGTTCATCACTAATAGTTTATTAATTAATCAACTGTGCCTACATAATGAAGCCGCCATAAAAAACCTTAACCTAAGAGGTTCAGAGAGCTTCCGCACTGGTGAACATATGAGTATAGACATGCTGGGAGGGTGGTGTGCCCATAGGGAACATGGGTGCTCCATGCTCTTCCCCCACACCTTGTGCTATGCATGTCATCCATCTGTCCATTCTTGAGTTTTATCCTTTTGTAATAAACTTGTTATCTAGTAAGTACACTGTTTCCCTAGTTCTGTCAGCCGTTCTGGCAAATTGTCAAGCCTGAGATGAGGGGTTGTGGGAACCTCCAACTTATAGCAGGTTGGTCAAAAGTCCAGAATGCCTGGATTTAATGTCTGGCATCTGAAATGGGGGTGCAGTTTTGTGGACTGAGCCCTTAACATGTGGGGTCGGCACTAACTACAAATACTTAGTTGTTGCCTTATAGCTGCCAAACCGTTTGTTCCCCCACGCTCTTCCCAGGATTTCACAAGGGAGTGCTTCAGCAAACTGAGGCCCGATGGAGAGATTGGAAAAGCTCCTTTGAGGGGAAGTCTCAGCAAACAGACCCGATGGAATTATATTGGTTCCTCCCCTTCAATGGATTCCTTGGAGATGTGCATGTGTGTGAAGGCAAAGTCCAGGCTGGAACACAATGGGAAGTTTCGGAAAGAGCCAGCAGGCTACTAACACACAGATCTTGACATTAACAATCTTTTACCTCCTTAGAAGTTAACCAATAAAAGCTACATATTGGCCCGATTCGGGGCTCAATCCTTGAGGCTTGAGACCCTTGGCCCCGCTTGCACCCTATTCTTGACTATAGTCTTTTCTTAGCCCTGCGCCGCCCTTCTCGCTTCCCACAGCTCGTGTCGAGCTGAACGTGACACTTAGTGTCATAATTGAATTGTAGGACACCCTGCTGGTGTCGGAGAATTAGGTGGTGTGGGAAAATACCCACACATTTGTTGGCAGAAGTGTTGAGAGTAGAGTGTATGTGCAACACTGTTTTACTTTCAGAGGCAGAACCATTTCTTTAAATGAAATTCCAGTTAGAAACCAGCCGTATACGACAGATAAAAGAGAGACTTTTAGCCCAGGCTAATAACAGCTGACCACATACTTTTAAAGACCCAAGCTATCACACCTTACTCCAGTTCCACCACACAAACACACACACACACACACACACACACACAGATAGGGCTCTGTTGACATAATTGAGTTCTTCTGGACTCAGCAATCTCTACTGTCTCCTTCAGCTCCAGGATTCTATATAACCAATGTGTAGACACACCCAGCAATAAAATCTCAAAATGTGCTCTCCTGCCTGCAGTGCTCTCAAGTGGAAACAGCCCAGGTTAGAGTCAGAAAAGAGACAACACTGGAGCGAGCAAGGAAACATTTCATGATTTCACTTGATTTCCTTTGGGGCTCCAGCAAATAAGGAAATACTAATTTAAAACTTCACCCTATGCTATGAATCTCCCTCAGAGAAGCAAGAATGAGAAATGCAGTTTCTAAGTACTTAGCTCTTAGCATAGGGATCAATATCTTGGAAACATTTGATGAATGGTCATCAATGCTATAGTGATTACTATAAGAAAATGTCCAAAATCCACAACTTAAATAAGTACACGACTCAGGGCAGAATTCTTTGAGATTAATTCTATTAGATACTTGAGAATAAATTCCATTCACCTTACTTATTTATTTTTCCTCTTACTTCAATAAAAGTACCATAGGATTTCACTTATATATGGAATCTAAAGAACAAAATGAACAAACAAAACAGAAACAGATACATATATACAGAGAACAAACTGATGGTTGCCAGATGGGAGGGGGATTGGAGGAGGGGAGGTGTGTGAAAAAGGGGAAGGGATTAAGAAGTACAAATTGGTAGTTACAAACTAGTCATGGGGATGTAGGGTATAGCATAGGGAATATAGTCAATAAGAGAAGAGAGAGAAAAGGGAGAGGAGGAGAGGAAGAAGGAGGAGGAGGAAGAAGAAGGAGGAGGAGGAGGAGGGGGAGGAGGAGGAGGAGGAAGAGAAGGAGGAGGGGAAGGAGGAGAAAAAGAAGAATGGAAATCCAAAGAGGAAACAACTTTGGGTGAAACATAAGCAACATTAATCATGGAGCCAACAGAACTACTAAGAAACAGAAAGAGGGTTGACTTTTGGAATTTTTGTCATTATTGTTTTGCTTCAGAATACATATTTTTATATCTCAAAGTATGTATGGGTTCCCTCAGTGTTAAATTCCTCCCTCTTCTCACACTGAAGGTGGGTTGGAGCTGAATGTACCTACTACTTTCTGGCCTCCAGATAGTCTCTTAAGAATGCTGTCCTTTCTGATCTGCACAGTGCAACTCACTCATCTTTAATTCATTGACTTTTCAGTATCAGTGTCCTACCTTTGTTATGTATTCCCCCCCCCCCCCCCAAAAAAAAAAAATAAAGCAGGAGGTGTAACAGATGGTGTCCCTGTTAAAGGGTAAGATCCTAGACGGACCAAGAAAGATCCTTCTTTCTTTGGGTGGCTTTGTAAAGTGCCTGCCTGCATGGCACTCTGGTGGACACATCTCTCCGATGGGACTTAACGATCCCGGAGCTAGAGGACTCCTAGCACTAGACTCACTTTCTTAGAAATTCACTATGTACTGAAAAGTGAACGGGTCTTACACAGAAATCTACATTTTGTACAGTTAGGCTAAAACATCAACACGTTACCCTCTCCTTGTGCTGCAGTGCGTTAGTAAACCTGGGGTGCAGTGTAGGAGGATTAGTGGAAATAAGATCTGAAGTGTCCATCTGAAAGACCTACAGAAGAGTTTCTCAGGAATGACATCTGGGGGAGGCTGAGGTATGCTCTTGAGTTTTTCAGTCTGAGATGTGTTTCAGTCTGAGCATGCTTTTCTCCTCAGGGGCAACTCGTACCCATGTGACCCAGCGCAGGAATGGGCAGACTGGAGAAGCTGATACAAGCTGGCTGAGTGAGTGAATGAAAGACTCAGTGAGCTGAGTAATAACTAGAATTGATGGGGAAACTGCGGTCTAGTGATATGAGCACCTGACAGGAAGCAGAAAAGTGCATCCAAGTGTTAGCCCCCCAAAGCCTTGGAGCCGTGCTGATATTTCTCAACTCAGTTTCCTTGCATGTGAAAGGAGGTGGTCTGAATTTGTTTCTCTTGAAAGGCTCTCAGTTCTTGGAAAGGAAGTGTTTTTCACTCTTTATCAGCCTCTGACTCCTTGACTATGTGACCCAAAGGGCTTAGGAGCAAGCGTGTGGGATCCAGAACTCAGACTACTTAGACCATATACCAAAGGCTGCTCTGTTCCTCACACCACCCTGCTAACTGCAGCTGCCCTTCTCTCTGCTAGCCTGGACCATCACTGCTTAGCCTGCCATTCCCTACTTAAAGCCATTTCACAAACATGTAAATCAACACAGACAAGGATTTCCCTTCACATTACTTTATAAACTTAACATGAGAGTAAGGAGTGTTGCATTCACTGTGACTATAGTCTGTCCAGTTTAATATTCTGCTGGTGCTAGTGCCAAGCGACCTTTACTGGAAAGGGATGAGAGGCATTCTGAATAATATGCATGCCCAAAATGTGGACACTGTCATCTCCAACTTCCATCCCTTATTATAGTTAACAACTAATTGTTGAAACATGCACTGCGGTAAGGTCTATAAGCCTTAATTTTTTTCAGCTAAAACCTCTTCTTGGATATCCTTACATTTTTTATTCCTATTTGTACTGTGGTCAGTAAAATCCATTTAAAAGATATGTCTGTGTCTACTCTTTGTCTACACTTTAGAGTCTTTACTGGCTTGGAGGTTGAGAGTCTGGAGAACAGGAAATGGGAGGGTCTGGGACATGAAGATTAAAAGGATGTGGTCTCTCTTTCAAGGAGCTAGCAGTTCAGTAGAGGAGCTAGAAGAATGGACAGCTGACTATAACACAAGTCAAGCAGTGAGAAGTAATCACGGAGGCATGTATAAGGTATTATGGACGCACTAGAGAGGGAGTTGTTAATTCTAAATCGGGCGTCAGGAAAGAATTCTTAAGCAGCTGTCATTTGAGCTGGACCTTAATGAATGAGTAGAATTTTTTTCAATTAAGAAGAACATTCAAGCAAAGAAAACAGTAGGAACAGAATCATGAAAGTGCATAATCTGTTTGGGGAAAGCATTCCCAAAAGGCTGGGATCAGTGTTGGCAGGTAAACCTGGAAAAGTGGGTTGGGACCAGCTAGGACTGAGAGCTTTGAATAAGTGAACACATTCAGGCTTTGTACAGTGGGCACTGGGGACACATCCAAGAGTTTTAAGGATACTGCTATTACCTCCACTCTCCCAGGGAGAAAACTGAGGTTTAGAAGTGGTCGGAAACTCACTCTCACGCAAGTGTGGAGATGGCAGCTGAGCTCAAGTTTACCTCCAAAGTCCAAACACTACACTTAGGGTTTTTTTTTTTAAAGATATAATTGACACATAATATTGCTTCGGGTGTACAACATAATAAGCGTAGTTAACATCTGTTCAAAAAAAGAGACAACAGGCCCCAATGGAGTCACTTGTGTTAAGCTGCAAGTCAACAAACCAAGACATCATAGTCAACCTAATTGCAGTTTCAGCCTCTCCCAGGAATGTAACCTTTAACCAGTCTATCTGGAATTATCTGGTCAGCACTAGTGAGCTAATCCACCAGCTAGATCCTTTGCCTCCTGCTAAAAGATGACCTTGTCTGAAACCATTCACCCTTTGATAATAATTTCTGTTTCTTGCCCCCTTTCAGCCTATAAAGTCCTTTCATCTCCAGCTCCTCGGAGCTCTTTTCTGTCTGCTAAAGGGGATGCTGCCTGATTGTCAGGCAGGGAGGCATGCGGGGTCTCTGGTCCCGCTCCCTACCTAAGAACGCAGGATATGATGAGGCCAAAAAGGAACACCCACGGAGCCATAGATAGGGGAGTCATACCACTATAGTCTCGCTGGTGGCTGGGTTGGAAACACAGGAAACAGGAGCCACACTGTCCGCAACCCACCGTCCTAACTGCAATCCACACTTGCCAGCCACCATCTTCTTGCTAGCCCCTATTTTCTGCTAGCGTAGCCACGGCAGTTATATTCATGGCCAGTGGCTCACTGGTTACAGCTGACGGCCAACTAGCCACAGCTGATGGCCATCCAATCACAGTTGATGGCCATTTACTACCTGAGCCAGCACCTTTCCACATGATGGCGAGAGCCTGGAAACTGCACTCCTGGCTCTGTCCCCACACTGATTCATGAATCATTAAATAAAGCCTGTGAGATCTTTAAAAATTTCTCAGTTGACTTGTTTTTAACATATCCATCACCACAGTTAAAAATTGTTTTCTTGTGATAAGAACTTTTAAGTCCTACTCTCTTAGCAACTTTCAAATATATAATACAGTATTATTAACAATAAGTCACTGTGCTGTACCTTACATCTTTATGACTTATTTATTTTATAATTGGAAGTTTCTACACACCTAATCTCAGTCTTAATTTTTTAATCTATAATGCGAGAATAATAACAATACTTCCCTAACCTATCTAAAAGGTTTGATCAAATAAATCTATAGATGTTAAAAGGCTTTAGAAATTATAAAAATAATTCGTTTGATTATCAGTATTTTATTGTTTTATTATCACAATTATAACTAATAGTATTCCTGAAGGTAACATAAATGTAGTTTTGTAAAGGAAAATAGTGTTCTTTCATGTTAATATGGGCTATAAATTATTGAGTTCTTACTGTGCCTGGTACATATATTATTTTATTTCCTTTCACCACCCTATAAGACAGATATAATTATCTTTAATTTGTAGGTGAGTAAACACAGGCGGAAAGAGATTAGCAAACTGCCCAGTCACACAGCTCGTAAGTCAGGAACCAACCTTCAAATCTATGTCTTTAAGACTCCAAACTTTACATAAGGAAACTCACTGCCTTCTTATCAATGATGTTATAAACCTTTCAGGTTGCAGTGGCACGCTGAAATGATGTCTTCAGGAAGCAGTTAATGATGGTAGTAATTTCAACACTTGCAACAAGGATGTCATTGTCTGATTCTGTATTTCAAAGAGGTGACTATTTCTAACCCTGTTAAGGATCACGTTGGATAAATAAGTAGTATGTTTCCTTTAGGGTTGCTTTAACTGGAAAACATGACCAATATTCTGTTCCACCCTCTGAAATGAAATAATGTCTTTCTTTCAGAATAATTCCTCTGTTGATTAAAAACAAAACAAAATGAAAAACCCCACACTTCCTATTTATGTAATGGCATTGGTTCCTCATAGTTACTTCAAATTGTTAGAGCTTCCCTAAATATCTATTGAATCATTTGTTTCTATATTTTAAATTATATTTCTCTTTTTTCCTGGTCATAAAAATTAAAAAAACAAACAAACACATAAACTAAATAGGGTTGGTAATGTACAAAAATTGATGAATATTATTCATGTTATTTTATTCTTCTAAAATATATGTTTTATACATAGTAAAAGTGGTCATAAGCTGAGTTTGACCAAATTTATATTCTTGGCAGTCTTTCCTATTCAATGAAGACAATCTGATACTCCAGCTACTAAAGTCACTGGTAATAATGCCCACAAGATATTCTGATTTAATTGGAAAATAATTGTTGTTGCTCTTTTTTGTAACATTTTTGTTTTTTTCCTCTAAGTAGAGTTTTCAAAAAATGTTGTAAACTGTTAAGATGAACATAGACACTTTGAAAGGCAATCTTTGAGATTACATCCAATAACAACTCAGTTAATTCAGTTAATGTCACAGAAAGGGGTATATAAACCACACGTGAAGGGGTTTGAAGCAGAGCACTAAGATCAACAGCTAAATTCAGACAAATTTCTTTCTTTCACACCATTTCAAATATTGTTACCATTTCATGACTAGTTTGACACATAAAATCCTAGAATCATGAGTTGGAAGAAGCCTTGAAGAAAATGTTTGTATTCCTCCTTCTAAAGCAAACTTCCTAGTGATTTCCTAGTATTTGCTTGAAGATTTGTAGTGATACGAAACTCATTACTTCCTAAGGTGGGCCTTTCCACCTTAGACTATGTGGATTTGGCTTCTCTTTAGATTAGGTCAAAATCTTTCTCTTTGTAGTTTTTTCCCTATAAATCAGGGCAAATAGTGTAAATCTCTATTTCATGTCACACTCCTTCAAACTTTTGGGGAAATCCCATGATTCTTAGATGCAGCCAGGTTTGAGGAGAAACTTGCAAAGACAAGTGTTTAAAAGGATATTAAGACATTTACAATGCTTAACTTTGAGTGATGGAGTATATGGAATTTTTCTTTGGTCTTTGTGTTCTTCTGCATTGCTTGAATTTTATACATGAATATATATTCTAATTAGTATGAAAACAAAAAGTAGCACTATTTACCTTTTGGGGAAAATATTTAAGTCATAAATGTAATGAATGAAAATCGATACTTCCCCTGAAGAATCAGAGAATCTTAAATCTGGAATCTATGAATGATCAACTTCAGTCCCCCAGGACCTAGACCCACATGGTAGGGTCTCATTAAAGATGTGTGAATGACTAAATAAATCAAGCAGTCACTCATTTAATCAATGACCAAAAATCTATCAAAATCCAACACAAATAGTCTGATTCTCATTTATTTCTTGTAGATATAGTAATCACCAGAGATGTAACAGTTCCACTAAGGACTAAATTGTTATTGTTATCATTCCAAATACTGAAAAGAAAAATATCACTTCTATTGTAATTTAAACTGATTTAATGCCTCTTTTTATTGTTTTTCCCCAATGCATCACAGTGCAAAAATTCTCTGGTTGTTCTATTTATTAATGACTTCACAGTTAGAGAAAAGTAAATGACCTTAGGTTCCCCAGAAATAAATTATTGGTCTGCTTGGACCTTAGTAAATCTTTGAGAATTTTGCACAAGAAATGATGATGATGGTGATGATGATGATGAAGAAACTTGGCATGTATACCAAGTAGTTTGCATACATTATCTCTTCTACTATTTATAGCCATCCTATAAACTAAAAAATCATCATCCCCACAGTCCTTTGCACATGAGGAATTTGAGGTGGTGGGCATATGTTATACCAGTTTATATTAGAAAGTGGTGAGAAAACATTATTAACGAATTTGACCAGATCCTATTTGTTGTTTCTCAGACAAGAACTGCCATCCTGAGATTCACCTCTCTGCGTACATATGTTATTATTTATTTTTCTGGGTTCCACTTGAGGAAGTTGTTACAGGTACTTCAAAATACCTCTACTGGGTTCCTCAAAAAATTAAAAATAGAATTACCATATGATCCAGTATCCTACATCTGGTTATATATCTGAAAGAAATGAAATCACTATCTTGAAGAGCTAAAAGCACCCCATGTTCATGACAGCATTCTTTATAATAGAAACAACCTAAGTGTTCACCGACAGATGAGTTGATAAGAAAATGTGAGATAGGGGCGGCCGGTTAGCTCAGTTGGTTAGAGCCTGGTGTTAATAACCAAGGTTGCGGTTTGAGTCCCACATCGGCTACTGTGAGCTGAGCCCTACTTAAAAAAAAAAAAAAAAGAAAGAAAGAAAGAAAGAAAGAAAGAAAGAAAGAAAGAAAGAAAAAAAGAAAACGTGAGATATGTATAATAAAATATTATTTAGCCATAAAAAAAAATCCTGCCATTTGCAACAACATGAATGGATCTTGAGAGCATTGTGCTAAGTGAAATAAGACAGAGAAAATACTGTATGATCTCACATTTATGTGAATCTAAAGAAAGCAAACTCATAAAACAGAAAACAAACTGGTGGTTGCCAGAGGTGGGGGGTGAGGGACATAGGTGATGGTGGTGGTCAAAAGGTACAAACTTGCAGATATAAGGTAAGTTCTGGGAAATGTAACATACAGCACAGTAACTATAGTTGGCAATACTGTCTTTATACAGTCATGAGCCACTTAATGACAGGGATACATTTTGAAAAACGTATCGTTAAGCAATTTAGTCATTGTGTGAACATCACAGAGTGCACTTACACAAAGGTAGGTGGTACAGCCTACGACACCCCCTGGCCATATGGTACAGCCTATTTCTCTTAGGCTACAAACCTGTACGTAGCATGTTTCTTACTGTATTGTAGGCAGTTGTAACACAACAGTAAGTCCTTGGGTATCTAAACATGAGAGGTACAGTAAAACACAGTATAAAGACTAAAACATGGTACACATGTATAGGACACCTATCTGAAAGGATCTTGCAGGAATATAAGTTGCTCTGGGTGAGGCAGTGCGTGGGGAGTGAATGTGAAAGCTAGGACATGATGTACACTGCTGCAGACTTTATAAACACTGCACACCTAGGCTACACTAAATTTATAAAACAGCATGAGATTAAATCAAGCACAAGAGAAAATGATGCAATCAAGGGACACAAAATATGAGGCTGCTGCTTTACAGCAATACTGTTTTATAGCAATAAGTAGAAAGAGAACACTCAATTATAAAATACTGATTAAAAGTATAGTATAGTAAATACATAAACCAATAACATAGCCATTTATTATCATTACCAAGTATTACGTACTATATACATAATTGTACGTGCTATATTTTTATAGAAAGGGCAATGCAGTAGGCTTGTTTATACCAGCACACCATAAATATGTCAGTAATACATTATGCTACACTGTTAAACGGCTACCACATCACTAAGCAACAGGAATTTTTCAGCTCCATTACAATCTTATGGGACCACTGTTTTTTATGTGGTCCATCTTTTCCCGAAACATAGTTGTATGGCACGCGACTATATTTGAGAGTTGCTAAGAAAGCAAATCTTAAAAGTTCTCATCACATGAAAAAAAATATTGTAACTATGTGAAGTAATGGATGCTAACTAGACTTATTGTGGTGATCATTTTGCAATATATACATATATCAAATCGTTCAGTTGTACAACTTTAATACAGTGCTCTATTTCAATTAATCTCAATAAAACTGGAAAATGAATGAATGAATCAATGAATAAAACAAAATGCCTCTTTTGTGCTACTGGAATCATTTCTTAATCTTATAAAGACATACACTTAAGCCAGAAACCTAACTTAATTAAATGTCTTTATTTTGCTGTTTGTTATTAGTTGTTCTTCTTATGAGTTGTTCTACATCCTTACTTTTTACCCTAAGTCTTGAGAAGTTTGGATAAAATTTGTATGCTTGTGAAGACATTCAACCTCAGTTGGAAACTGAGCCAACTTATGTCTTCCAAGCTTGACTTTAATATTAATGATAATTTATAATGACATAATAACAGCCATTTATTGAGTATTTGTTATGTGCCAGGCACTAGATGAGCATTTGTATGCATTATTTCATTGAATGTTTGTAATAAATTTAACTTTAGATATAATTATCTTCATTTATAGCTAAAGAAAATGAGGTTTAGAAAGATTGTCAGCTTGATTAAAATCAGCCTACTAATAAATAAACAGAACTAAGCTGTCCCACCAAATTTAGTCTAATTTTAGTTCCCATCCTCTCAAACACAATGATATGTTTTGGTCTCCCAACATAATATTAAGGAATTAGTACAGAGGTTGGGATGTCTCTTCCACGTTGCCAATATGGTTTATGGATTCCTCAAGCAATTAATAGTGCTGTTGTGGCTACTATACCACTACTAACACAACATCAGTAACAATGCCTCTTGCGTATTTACTGTACCCACTACTCTTCTCGTATATTTATATCATTAATCCTCAGAGTACCTTATAAAGTAAGTGCAAAAATTCCAAGTCTTCATATAAGGATATAAAAATCTTAGAGAATTTAAGGAATTACTTTCAAGTTCCACAGCTATTGTCTTAAAGTTTGATCCCATATCTGACTCCAAAACACATATTTCCATCCTGCTGAAGGTAAAATGACCATGACACTTCTCATCCGAAAAAAGAGCCTACTAATCTAGTTGGCATCCTAGTTTCCTCTTGCCTTTCTCCAAAGATGTCCCTCTTTCCTTTTCAAATGGTTGTGTTGAGCAATAGAGAAAGATAGTTCCTACGTTTGAGTGGACCATCCTCCATCTGATGAAATGGAGAATGGTGTCTCCCATTAAGAAATTTCAAGCAATGTAATCATTGTTATTTAAAATTTTTTTCTGAACCCATTCTTTTATTAAAACTTACTCTAATTCAATGATGTCCATAAATTACATTATTTTAAAAATTATGTTATTATTAATAAACCATTATAAAGATCTCCGGGTTCCATATCTAATGCAAATTATACCAAAGTTGGTAGGCAGGAGGGACTTCATCTTTCAAACATTTTCCCTAAGCAATGACTCATTTGATTTGGTTTAAATAACTCCAGATTAGTAAAAAAATAAAAATAAATAAATAAATAAATAGATATTTATATATAATTAGGTTGCACCCATTCTGAGTAAACTGATTCCTGAGATACCTGACAACTGTTGGCTATTATTGCAAATATATTGAAATGCCAAAAGATAATGTGCAAAATGAGACCAAAGATAAACTCCAAGGTGTACCTTTTTTTTTTTTTAAGTTATACAGGTATGACTGAGTAGGTTGCCTTTTAAAGTTATTTAGTGATAACAATAGAATTCAAGCATTGGAGATGCTGAGATTTTATTCCCGTGGGCAGAATGTTCTGTGCTGTTCTAATCAGACTGACTAATTCTGAGCAAATCAGAGCAGCCAGGTGAAGAGAAAACTAGTGAATGAATAAAAAAAAAAAATGTCCAATACAGCAAACAGACTTTTTTTTAAATAATAATGATGATAGAAAACATTAGGAATTTTTTATTAATTATTGGGGAATATTGGGGAACAGTGTGTTTTTCCCAGGATGTCAAGTTGTTTTCAATCTAGTTGTGGAGGGCACAGTTCACTGGCCCATGTGGGACTTGAACTGGCGACCTTGGCGTTATGAGCACTAGTGCTCCAACCAATGAGCCAACCAGCCGTCGACTTGCGGCTCAGCTCCAAGCTCAAGCCATTGTTTTCAATCTACTGGTGGAGGGTGCAGTTCACTGGCCCATGTGGGAATCAAACCGGCAACCTTGTTAAGAGCTCATGCTCTAACCAACTGAGCCATCCGGCCACCCGTCAAACAGATGTTTCTTGCTAGCAACAAGAAAAGACAGACTCCAAAACAGGACACAGGAATTTTTCTCTTTCTTACAAACAAAATATGCTCCACTCCGAAATTGCATTGTATTTTGCAGGAAGAAGAACAAATTTCAAAATTAATCAGGAAGAATCGATAAACAGAATGGTTTCACTGCTGACAAAGGGCCTGCCCTTCCTCTCTTCTGTCCAGTAGCTTACAGCTTCTTCTAGGAGTTTCTCCGTAATTAGGAAGCAAGAGTACTTTTGCTTTTCAGCTTCTCAGTAAACCTGCTCTTGAGTTACCTTACAAGCAGGAGAGGAAGTGTAAACGAAAATACAATAAAGAAACAAAAACCAAAGGGCTAAAAAAGATGCACACTTAGTAACTCAAATTGTGATTAAACTCTTAGCTTTCAGGAAAACCCAGAGGCCTGGCAGGAAGTGGGAGTGCAGCCTTTCTGTGCAACCATTTGCTTGCAAGGTAGCTAATACTCTCCACTACAGAAGCGGCCCTGCAAGGGACAAGGAAGGGTCTGAATGTTTGCAGTACTGTGCACGCACTCAGATTGGACATAGGGACTTTCGATTTTTGCTGAGAAACTTGTTGGCTGAATCTAATCGGTACAGTTGGAAAAGCTGCCTCCCCACTACCACCCATGATTGTTTCTAGCTGTTGGAAAATGTTCAGGTATCATAATATGTCAAAGCCTTTCTTTCATGGAGCCTTACAGGAGCCCTCAAAGATAAATTTGAAGCTTCAGAAAATAATCAGAGTAGTAATTCTTTGCTCAGGGGTTACACAACGTATATATTCTAACCTGAAATCAGGTGTGAACCCCAGCTTCTTTTCTCGCTAATTCTGTGGACTCAGCCAAGTTACTTATCCTCCCTGAGCCTCAGTCTTCTCACCTGGAAAGTGGTGATAATAATACCTACATCTACCTAGTGACATTGGCATGAGAATTTGATAACATATGTAAAGTTCTGGGGCTCACTATTGTTATTATCGTTAGTTTTTATTTAAAACCATTCTCTTTCTAGGAATTTGGTTCCTTACATTTTTTTTTTCTACTAAAAAGCTAGTTTTAAAGCAGATGTGGTCAAAATAAGTGAATAATTCAAGAAATAATTCAAGACACGGGATGTAGGAAAGAGGAACTCTAATAAAAGAGAGGCAATAGGATGAATAGCAGAGAAACCTGGGGGAAATGTTGGACTTTAAAGAGGGTAAAAATTATCTGATAGGTTTTGGCACTTGGAAAACTGTAAAGATTTAGCATTCGCATGAAGAAAGCATAAGAGATTCAACTAAAGTTAACTCTGGAAAAAAAGAAAAATGTGTCCAAGGCAGGAAACGTGATCCCAGTGTTACTGATACTGCAGGGAAGGGTATTTACATTATCATAAAAATGCAATTATTGAATACTGATCTAACAAAAACTGTATTATAACTACCTATAATGAGAGAATGAGTGAGGAGAGAGCTAAATCCAGCAAAACAGAAAATCAACATATAGTAATGTCTGAAATTGATGAAACAACAGACAGCAACATAAGTGTGTTATTTAGAAGCATGATGACATGTGCTGGAAGAAATGTAAAAAAAGCTGAAAGTAGTGGCGGTAGAGTTAGAATGAAGAGTGTGGGTTCCATGATAAGCTTTTAGCACTATTTGACTTTTTGAAGGTATGTACATAATGTTATGATTAAAAAATAAAACTTACTAAGAAAAGAAATACACATTTGAGATATAACGGACATACACACACACATTGATAAGCTGAAGTATATGAAAATGTACATAATCTAATCTTTTGTATGATATTTCCTGAGCCAAAAATAAAGAAGTAAATAAGATCCGTCAGCTAACAACAAAAAGTATAGGATTTTGTAGTTTGGATGAGAAGCAAAGACAAATGAGGTAGAAAAACTTAACAAATGGAAGGCATAGTCCCTGGATTCAAGGATCTTGCAATTTGGTTGAGAAAAGAGAACAATCACACAGTAGAGGGGGAATGGGGACCTAAAAATTGTTTTTAAAGAAAAAAGAACAGAAACATTTTACGGGCCTTGCTCTGAGCTATTTGTCAAGATTCAGAAGAAAAAACTTGTCTGTGTTTAGCTGACAAGATGAGCTGCATGACATTCCAGAGAAAAAGGAGTCGTGTTTTTCTGTTTGTTTTTTTCCGGTTAGAAAGATACCATACAGACCAACCCTTGATTGTACAGATGAGGCAACTAAACCTAAAAGAAGCTATGTATCTTTCCCTATGTGGAACCAGAACCAATCTTCTGATATCACTTGCATGTTCTGATGAATGCCTAGTACTCAATTATTAGCAAGACTGTACCATAGTCGTTAGAAAAAAATCAAAATTAATTTTTAGTGCTATTCCATTAATGAAATGAGGATAATAAAATTCGGTTAACCATTAACTTGTAACTTGTATAATGCTTTCAAAAGTGTCCTTGTCTTCATTGTTTAATTTAATCCCAATAATCCTGCGCTGATGAGAAAATTCAAGTCCAGTGAGGTTTTACTGACTTGTCAAGGGCAAATAACCAAATAGCAAATCAGATAATTGGACATACGTGATGTGACTCCTTGTCCAATTCTGGAAGTTTTTCTCTTTCATTATGACTCAATGCTTTAGAGAGCATTTGGGTGAAATGACTGGGTTTTAAAAATACTTTAAAATATTTTAAATTAAACATACAATCTCTTAATAATGGTCAAATATTAACAAAATTAATTATTTCAGCTGTCAATGATAATTCTGTTGAGGGAAAGTAGCAGGAATATTCAAAATGACCATGGTGGGAGAAACTCTGGGATAAGGATAAGAGCCATGCATGTCTAATTAAGGCTGCATAACATTTAAAGCAGTGGTTCCCCTTCAGAGCTTGGCAATAAGTCAATATTATTTCTCCAAAATTTTTCAAGTAAAAATTTTGTCCAAGTAAAAAAATTTTGTCCAAGTAAAAATATGTTTTCAAGTAAAAATTTTGTCACTGCAATTGTTAAAAATAAAGGTGTTAGGCAAAAAAAGAAAAAGAAAAAGAAATGAAAAATTAATGGCTAAGAAATGTTGAAAAATAACAAAGCATAATTGCTTCTCCTCTAAAAATGGCTTTTCTTTTTCTTTTTTTTTTTTAATTAAAGTTTATTTGGGTGACAATTGTTGGTTACATAGATTTCAGGTGTACAATTCTGTACTACATCATCTATAAATCCCATTGTGTGTTCACCACCCAGTCAGTTCTGCTTTCATCACCATATATTTGATCCCCTTTACCTTCATCTACCACCCCCCTTCCCCCTTCCCCTCTGGTAACCACTAAACTATTGTCTGTGTCTACGAGTTTTTGTTTCTCATTTGTTTGTCTTGTTCTTTTGTTGCTTTTGGTTTATAAACCACATATCAGTGAAATCGTATGGTTCTCTGCTTTTTCTGTCTGACTTATTTCGCTAAGTTCTCACAAATGGTCCTATTTCATCTTTTCTTACCGCCGAATAGTATTCCATTGTGTATATATACCACAACTTCTTTACCCATTCATCTATCTAAGGACATTTTGATTGTTTTCATGTCTTGGCCACCATAAATAAAGCTGCAATGAACATTGGAGCACACTTGTCTTTATGGATAAATGTTTTCAGATTTTTGGGGTAGATACCCAGGAGAGGGATTGCTGGGTCATATCGTAAATTCTATTCATAATTTTTTGAGGAACCTCCACACTGCCTTCCATGGCGGCTGCACCAGTCTGCATTCCCACCAACAGTGTATGAGGGTTCCTTTTTCTCCACAGCCTCTCCAACACTTGTTAGTATTTGTCTTGTTGATGATAGCCATTCTAACTGGGGTGAGGTGATATCTCATTGTGGTTTTGATTTGCATTTCTCTGATGATTAGTGATGTTGAGCATTTTTTCATATGTCTATTTGCCATTTGTATGTCCTCTTTGGAGAAATGTCTCTTCAGGTCCTCTGCCCATTTTTCAATTGGGTTGTTTGTTTTTTTGTTGTTGAGTTGTATGAGTTCCTTGTATATTTTGGATATTAGCCTTTTATTGGAGAAACTGTTTGCAAAAATCTCCCATTCAGTTGGTTGCCTCTTTATTTTGTCGATGGTTTCTTTAGTTGTGCAGAAGCTTTTAAGTTTGATATAGTCCCATTCATTTATTTTAGCTTTTACTTCCTTTGCAGTCAAATTCATAAAATGCTCCTTGAACCCAAGGTCCATAAGTTTAGCACCTATGTTTCCTTCTATGCAGTTTATTGTTTCAGGTCTTATGTTTAAGTCTTTGATCCATAAAAATGGCTTTTCATAGATCTTCTAAGAAGAGTCCAAACCATTGACTCATGAAAATCAAACTGCAATTTCATGCACACCTTGTATAGCTGTCCAGTTTATGTACACACATTCAGAATGTTGGATGCTTTGGTATCAAAGAGTTGTTTCCAATAGACAAAACCTTTAGTACTCAAAGATCTCATTTCCATCTTCCTCAATAAGGCAAGAGAAATGCAAAGACAAATGTCATTAATTGCTCCAGACTTCTCCCTCTAGAGAAATAAAAACTATAAACATCAATACAGCATTCTACTAAGAGCTGTTAAGTGTTGGCTTAAAGCATCATTAATTTTACATTTGTAAGGTCTGTAAGTGTATGCCTTGCATTCTCACTGAAGGAAAAATCAATAAGCTCATCCTTGCTGCATTCATTCTAAACAGCAATGTAAAGGTGTAGTGCATGCAACAGTGTAAATATATGTTTCCATATATCCATGTAACAGAAAGTTACATTCTAACTGTTTAGTTGGGTTTGTGTATAGTGAATTGTATTTTTTCCAAGTGGAGTGATTTTTTTAATTGACTTTTGAATAGCTTCATTTTAAATCTTTCTTGCTGGGTCAGCACAAGTCAAAAACTGAAACATGGTCTTTGTTGTAAGATGGCTGTGTCATTGGATAACTTGTAAATTTTTCTTACAAAATGGTCCTTTCACTTTAGACCTGTTTTTGGAGAATATTGCTCCTCTTCTGGTTGGGATTGTGTTGTTTCTTTTCCGCACATGATAGCAATTTTTAAAAATGATTGTAGGTCTGTTTAATAATTATACCCGATTATGTTGATTTACTATTATGGGAATATAGTGAAATGTCAAGGAATTTTGGCATTCACAAGGAAACAATTATGTTGACTTAGCTCCAGTTTTAGATTTTAGCTTTCTAACCAAACATGGAAACTTGCGAAATTCCTGGAATCACAATGACTCTCTCACAAGTGAGACTTCTTACCCTGTGTCCATAAATTTCCAAGACTTCCAAAGTCAGACTTCAGGAGGGCTATACCATCTCTAACACTGTGTAAAAATTCTCTGTGCTTTTTGGGAAGAGGCAATTCATACCTTTCATCAGCTCATCAGATGGCTCTCTGATCCCAAAATGATTGAGAACCAGTGTTCTACCTGGTATAAAAGACCTCAACTGGTGGCAGTGGTTTCAGAATTATTTTCTTCCCATGTCCTTTTCAGAATCATATCCAGATAACCTTGTATATTATATTCAAAGCCTTTTTGTTTAATTGCATAAGGATTTAGGCATAAACACTGATTATCCATAGTCCTTTCTTACTTGGCCTCAGAAATTTACAGACTAATGAATACGCTTGCTCTAATTTTATTTTTAGGTCATATTTAGGGTTTAAGTTTTCTGCTTCCCATTCCATACAAAGCAGAGTTTAAGTGTCAGTTATAGAGCTCATGAGTTGAATTCTGTCATCAGCGTGTACGGTATGTAATAGCCCTATACTGGAGATACTACAGACTGGCATGAACTGAGAAAGGCACAAACCAATAGAGACCTTTACGCCAAATTTGAGCACACTTTGATAAAAATCCTTCAGATTAAATAAAGCTGCTACAGCTCTGTTACACGTATCAAATGTGCAAAAATCCCGTTAAAGACAGAGTTTGGTAAACTTCTTTTCTCTTACTAAGGCACCTGTGCAGAAATGCAAACTTAATTAAGAGGAATTATAACAGATTTTTTAAAGTCCTGGGAGAAATGTATTCACTCTCTTTCAATATACCTTTGAGAGATATATAACCCTAGGGTCTCTTATCATGAACAAAATAGGGATTGGATGAAACAATAGAAAGATGATACTTTCTAAGAAATTGTACCCCTTCCTCTATGAATAGGTTTATGTGATTATGGAAGTGGATCAGGGCCTGTGGTGATCCAGGCATTGTTGGAGTGGCACTGCCACATTTTTGTGCAGGCTACTGCCTCGGGAAACGCCAGGAGGGTGCCTGTCAGGACCCACATCCCACAGATGGCCTTGTCCTGACATAGAGCACCCTCTTGGTGGCCAGAGCCCTTGCTCTAAGACAGAGGTTCTCCAGGGGGAATAATTATGTCCCCAATGTACATTTGGCAATGTCTGGTGACATTTTTGATGGTCACAACTAGAGGTATTATTGGCAGTGGATAGAAGTCATAGGTGCTGCTAACAGCCTACAATGCGCAGGACAGCCCCCAACAACAAAGAATTATTCGGCCTGATGTGTCAATAATGCTGAGGTTAAGAAATCCTGCTCTAAGGCCATGCCACTTTTGCCGACGCTGTAAGGTTACAGAGATAGGCTCTATTGAAAACCATACTTCCCACAGGGCCACTAGAAGTGGAAACTGTAGTGCTTTGGGCAGCACGTGAAGTGAAAAAGTATCCTGAAATGCCCTCCCCTTTCTGGTTAACACCTACCCCTTTCTTCAAAATGCAGATGAAATGTCACTTCCTACAGGACACCGTTTCCTATTTTAGCATCACCTCCCCACATGCTCTCATAGTACCATATGCTTACTCGAATCACAGCTCTGATCAAATTATATCTTATTCCCCTACTAGATTATAAATCTGTTGAAAGTTGGGTGTGTTTTGTTTTGTTTTGTCTTGTAATCTTTATGTCTTGACACATACCAGAATGCTTGGTACATATGGGTACATAACAAATACATGTTGAAGGAAAGAATAAGCCTAGTAGACAGGCTTGGATTCTGAGTACCCACCCTCCAAACTGGATTTACCCAAGACTGTTTTAGGGGAGCACAATGGCCCCCAAAGATATCTGACCCCGTACCCCCCAAGAACATAAAACTAGGCAATGTCTCATTTCATGGCATGAGGTTCACAAGCAGTGTGGTGGACATTTCTGGCGGACTGAAAGGTAGTCATATTTGTGTTTACCTGAAATGCTACGGAGCAAAAAATGTAGAGATGATAATATCTGGTTGAAGGCTTAGGACAGAGCTCTCCCTAAATGCCCATTATTAGGGGAAAGGAAGGCAAACTCAACATGCTGCTTTTAATGAGCTTGGTTTCTCAATCTACATTCTACAAACTCCTTTAACTGAAGAAGGAAGAGGTAGGGAGACCTGAATGAGCATATGAAATGGGGTAGTGGGGCAACCCAACATTTATCTCTACTAGTAATCAGTTCATACCAACACCCAGGTACAAGACTGTTAAAGGCTCTGACTACATGTAAGGGCAATTCTTATGTGGACTGCCTGTAGATTACACTAGGATCCACAAGAAAGAGGGACAACTAAGTTTAGAATAATTTATAAATGTGCTTTTGTATTAAAAACAAAAATTCTGGTATTATAACATGGCTAAGTACCATGCTGAAAACAGGAAAAAAAGCACCTCTCAGATGTATAGCACATCAATAATAATTTGAACTGTATGTGATTATGGAATACAAAACAAAATGATTTAATTGTTCCAGATAGCACTGCATCGTGCTCTTATTTTGACAAAGCTCTTCAAACAGGATTTCAGCAAAATATTTAATATAACTACAAGTATAAAGTTCCTGACGTTAGTTGGCATCAGGAAGAAAAGACAGGGACATTTCAGAACATTCAACTTTATTTTGCATTGACACACACAACATAAATAATATACATTTATTAAATACACAGACTAGCTATGACCTGAGTGCCATCAAAATTCTGATGTGCTTTTCAGAGTCTCTTTGATTCTTTGTCTCCACAATATTGAAGACCAGCCTTTAAAACATACTGGATGATGTAGTTAAATATACTTAAGGTAACTTCCCAAAAAACTTTACATAGAAGTGACAAAAGTATACTTTTCCACTTAACCAAGTGTGTAGAGATGGGATGCTGAGTAGGCGAGGTGGGCAGAAATATGCTTTCTATACTGAGTTGGCATTACTGACTGAAGTGCCAATGATTTCAGTTCTTACTTAGACGCACTACATAAATAGTCCTTATTTTCATTTGTTGTAAACAGATCAAGATAATTATTGCTTAGTTTTAATTTGTTTGTTTAAAGAGATGCTCAACTTTATGCTACTTGTACAAAACCATTTGGTGAAAGAAGAGGGAGAAGAGTGTTTAGCAGTCAGTGATGCCTTGAGTGAGCTTAACACCTGCTCTTACAAAAAAGAACACTGGCTACTCCACACTTTATCCTAGAACGCTTACGTGTATAAAGATAAATGTGGTCCCTCCCTCTTTGCTTCTGTGGAATGGCCTAAAAGGATGAAGATTTCTAACAGGGTTGGAAATGTACAGGTTTTCCCCCATATTTTCCTATGTTCTCTATCCCACCTCCATGCCTACTCCACATAAGTATCCTTTCAAAAGGTGGAAAAACATTAAATTGTATCAGTAAGTCATATACATTTTCTCTGCTTAACATTGCAGGAACTAAAAGCTATATAAAGAAATTCTTTTCGAGTAACTGTTCAAGTTTGGTGATTAGCTAGCTTTTGGCTAGCTATCTGATTCACTTTAATTACAAGGCCAAAATATTCTAATTCTAAAGCAACTGACAAAAGAAATTAAGAGTTGCACATTTGAAAATAATTTCACAGGTGGAATCATCTTCAAAATGCTCAAAAAGCCTGAAAATGCTGATTTATTCCTGATGGTGATATCTTTTCTTATCTTCATTCCCATAATAAAATTGTTTCTTTCATCAAAGAGATTTATCAAAAAACAGACTCAGATCTGTTTAGGGTATTAGGGTATTAGCATATTAGAAATACGAGGCCATTCTCTTTCCTCTTAAAAAACAATCCCAGCTTCATCAATAGTAAATATTTCTGTTACTTTTTCTCCATGAGAAAATGAATAAATAGGTTGGAGGCAAGGGGCCTGGGGGGTAAAGTCATGTTCCTAAAGAAGAAATGTGTAATCCAGGAGGTATTTGGGCTGCTTATGATATGAAACTGATGTAATACTCCTAAAAATAAAATAATTTTCAGTCTCAATAAAAAAATGTGTGATATATAAATGAATATGGTATATGTCTGATTGAATTGTATTTCTAAAGAATCAAAATGTACTTGGCTTATGGTATGGTAATGTAATGATTTACAACTCAACTTGTATAAATTATAAGCCTTTAAATATAATCCTCATTTTAGGAATTATGAAATAGAGGATCTATAAAATAAAAATTGTGTGCTCTTTCATTCCTTAAAAGAGAACAGGGGTGAGTGAGAACAGATATGTTAAGTAGCATGTTTTGAAGATATCTTTCCATATGACTTGAAACTAATTGTTGATCTCTTTTTTAAAACAAAAAATATAATTCTAGACTTATTAAAGTCTTTCATAGAGATGTACAGTCTCAGTTTTCTCTTTGTCACTTTGAGAACAGTCACCCTACACTACCCTTTTTAAAATTTGTTCAGTTTTAGTCCATGTGAATTCAATCAAAAACGACATTCAGAGAAGACCTGTGCAAAATTTTAGTTGCTAACCATAGATATGAATTCATCATAAAATTAAAACCATTTCAGTTGGAGTAATTCAGATGAATATGAACTTTTGTATGAAATTAGTATCTATATAAATGATACCAATATAATGAAATTTTATTTTAAAATGTTCCCTACTTCTCTGCTTCATGCTTCACATGTAATCACCACCTGTTAGTGGGCTTAGAATATTGAACTGATATTAGCTCCTTAACAAATGTACATGTGAGTTTTAGACTGATTTTTAAACTTTTACATTGGCTCTATCACAAGCTATGTGAAGTATCACAGATATATGTCACCTCTTAGCATTTCATTGTAACTCAGAAAACAGTCCTATAGACTGAGCCACAATATTAAATATTCTTTATTTTTTAAATGATGTAATCTCATTCATTGAACATTTCTGTACATTTATTTAGACCTCAGTTTTAGAGATTTTGAGACATATATGAGCACAATACCAGCAATAAACAAGCAGCTGTGAAGATTTGACATGGTTGATGGTCTAAACTTTTTATATAGGTAAATCATAGAAATTTTCATTATTCCATATTAAGCTTTTATTATGTTTGTAGTAATAAATACTCTGCTGTCTCTCTGTGTCACTCATCTTCCAGTACCTTGTATATTTCAAGAGACATTTTTGGGGTTAAGTATGAAAATAAATAGGCAATATATGTGGCTAAAATTGCAAAGCATGAAATGTTTCTATTTTCTGTCTCCAACTTAATCCTAATACAAAAGAACTATTAAATAATTATTATTGTGGGGAATACTGAAAATCAGTTACTAATTTGGGGTCCAAACCAACAAAAATATAAAAAATATTAAATAAATAAAAAGCCTAATTCACTTGAAAATTTAATATTAGCATACTGTGGCAGATTGACGACCTTTTAAAAACAATATTTTAGAATTTTCAGTTTGCAATTTTTTCTATAACATGGTCAAAAGAATCTTTTATAAAATAAGAAAGAATTAAGTAGAAATATATGCGTACTTTTTAATTTATAGTCATTTAAATCTGGCGTAATTAAACACATTTACTTAAAATATCTTGGTATACAGCAATAGGCAAATTTGGTAAATCTTGATATAACACATATTTTTCTTCAATTTAAAATATTTTAAAGATATGCACCATACCTAATTTAATTGAAAAGTTAACCATTCTTATCAGATAGCATCATTCTCTTCTATGACACAGCACGGCTGAACAATTTCATTATTTAGAAAATCAGGACAAGTTTGTCAAATCTGCGATAGCTTATTTTACATATATTTCTACATTGCACTCATTCACTTCTTTCCATGTGGTTTCCTAGGGTCTCTATTTTTTTAAACCAATATTGTGAAGTTTAGGAATCGTCATAATTTATGCATGCATTTACTCTTGTATATATATACATATACATACACATTTGTATATACATATATATACATGTATGTATATATACATATATGTATATATGTATATATACATATATATGTATATACGTGTGTGTGTGTGTATATATATATATATATCTATATACACACATATATATATATATATATATATATATATATATATATATATATATATAAAATATGAGACAGAATTTGAAGGCCAATGAACTTAAACTTGGAAATACACATACTCTTCTACAGTGACTTTAGATGCCCACTTCCTAACCACATCTAGGGCATCTGCACAAGTCTCTGAAATCTCAACTATCACCCAAAGGCTAAAATCATTCAGGACTTGTATTTCTTACCTGGTTTTACCTGGACTAACAAATGGCTGTCTAGATAACAAAAATCAAATGCCATTTACATAATTTCTTCCTTTTCTACCTCCTCTTCAAACTTGTCCAAAACTTGCCATCCATCCATTTCTACCAGGTATCCCGGGACAGGAATTTATTTTGTGGTTAAGAATAAGTTTCAGACTCTTTCTGTCTGTATGTATTTCTGTGGTTGGATATTTCTTTGACAGTAATCTCCATTACCATTTGGATTTATCAGTCTCTTAAATTATTAATACAAATAAAGCACTCTGTTGTACAGCAATATGACACTACACATTTGAAGATAAATTCACATTTCTGTAATTAAATAAGCAGAGATCGTTCACTTTATCAGCTTGACGCACTGTAGTGACATAAAGCACTTCAACAATATGGCGGGTGCCTTACCGATGTGCATTTGGTTTATTCATTCATTCTTTCACTAAACCAATATTGAACACTTTCTATATTCCAAGTGCTGTACTAGGTGCTGCAAGAAATAACCCAATCACACACTACTTGAATCCACACTGTATGAGTGTTTATCTGATTATAACCTAGGGTCATAGGACCACTCAAGTGGCAAAGCCTTTCTATTACAAGGTCATTTAAGTGCCCTTTCTTTCCTGAAGTAGATAGCTTTGCCTCATCCCCTGTGAGGTGACCTGTGGGATAATCTAACTTTATGGCATAGAGAGATTTTATCATGGTGTTTTAGTATAGGTTATTTATCATTTTTTTCCCCAAAACCTAGACTAGTAGAACCATTATGAATTACATAAGCACTCCCAGCAGATCTTGTCCTCTCACTCAGTTTGACACGGTCATTTAAACTCATTACTCCTGATTGACCTAGGCTGGTGTACAAATTAACCTAATAGATTTATTGTACCTGTTAAAATTAATTCTTCCCCAAATGGCTACTAAACTCAAAGAAAAATGTAGTTACTATAAAGAAATATAAATAAATCTCATTTTTGTTTAAAACTGGGAAAGCAGGAAACTGAAAATTAAAATCTTCATGAGAAAAATGTGAAGGAGTTTGCAAAATGAATGCTCCCTAGAAATCAAAGAATATTTTGTGTAGGTCTAACTTAGGTCTAACTTAAGAGATGGTTGTGTTCTTTGGGGAGATTTTTTTAAAGTGCAATTCTCAAACTTAATGTAGCGCTCTGTTAGTGTCTAAAAGACATAAAGTTTAGCTACCAAGGTTTGTGTACGTGCAAACTATATAAGAAAAACATTTAATAATAAATATTTAGATAGAGCTACTTTGAGAAGAGGGCAAAGAAAGTGCAGTGAGGGGTTCAATATTATTAATTTTCTTATCAAATAAATAGGCCAAACTATGGAAAGTCTTTATCGAACCTTTAAAATTTTATTGGTCTGAGAATCAAAGTTAGTATGTAAATATCCAAACGACTGGAGAATCGTTTAGGTGGAAAAATCAGGGAACATAATTAACCAGAGTACCTACATTTAGTGCTTAAATCAGTCTTTAAATATCATTCTGAAAAATCACTTCACTGACTCTCAAGATCAGTTTCATGAATCTTTTCCATGCTTGTAGGAATTAAAAATATACTCAAAAGGAAGAATACTTAGCAATTTAAATAGTCACAAGTCCTGTCACATTTAAAATAAATGGAATTGGCTCTCATTCAGATAATAAATAAACCTAATTACCAACCCAATCAAAACTTAAACTTTGTAAGTTAGCAGCTAATTTACATATAGAACAATATTTAAACATCAGTACCAATGAATATTGTGTATACATTATATTTTTTTTATCCTAATTCAACTATTTGAAAAAAGTAAGGTGAAAAAGAGTGACACAGAGAGAAAGAGTAAAAGAGAACACAGAAGACTAAGGACTGAACAAAAACAAACCGTTGCCTTGTCTTTGATGATCTATGCATTAAATGCCCCATGTACTCAGTATTCTAGAATATTTATCCCTATCCCACCCCTACCACAGACCAAGACCATTTATAAAGTATGTTTTCATCTCATAAGTAATCACATACTGAGCTACAAATGGCAGAGACCCTAAAACACTAGACTGGTATTAATATATTTTCCTTTGTTTGTGTTTCAATACTTTTGGCACATTGGGGATTACCTATGCTGAGACCATTTAGCCTTCTAGCAAAAATTCTGCTTCAATGCATCAACTGTGGCATGCCAGAGATGCCTAAATTCACAGTAAGGTTTAGGGCTATTTGTTGCTAAAAGCTGTGAACATGCAAGTTGATTAAGTGTTCTCTTTCATGCTCCTGTCTGCATTATTTCATTGGATAATGAGATAGGCTGCCCTTTCTGTCCATCACTGGAGCAGCTGGAGACAGCATTTGCTACCTGGCAAAACTTTCGAAGAAGGATCTTTCTTAGCAGCAGATAAACCCAGGGATCCAAGATCTGGTTCAGTGAAGCCAGGCGGACAGCTATTAAGAACAAGTTGCATTCTTTCTGCTTTTCTGGGTGCGTCTTACAGTGCTCAACTGATGTCTGATTGAAGATCATTTTCAACATCATTATCTAAGAAAGAAGGACAAACAATTGTTCCAAATATTAATAAGGTCATATGCATCTCCTCTACACAGCACTTTGCACATAGTTCACAATAACTTGGTGGTGATACTTAAATGATGAAATCAAGCAACATTTGTGCTCATGAACACAGCTCTGAATTATATAAGACATTCCTATGGATGTTCCCACATTTTTGGCTATTTGACATGATGCAGCTTTTTAGAAAGTACATGTTCTCAGGCTCTTGTTGCTTGGGATTTAAGAGGTTTGAAAGTAATACATCTCAAAATCAGCCAAAGTCTTCTGGCTTTTTGCAGAAAACACTATTAGGTTGATAAAATGAAAGTCAACATTTCAGCAAAATCAAAACATATTTAATCTCAATCTTCAATAGTTTTAACTGAAAAAAAAATTACTGAGAAAAAGTACAAGCAAGAAAATAATACTTTCTGAATCCTTACAATTTTTCAGGCACTGTGTCAAGTTCTTGATATGCATTTAATAAACGATATAAGATAAATATCATCATCGTCTCCTGTTCACAGTTGCAGGAACCAAGGTTTAATGATGTAAAATATCTGAGCCAGACTTAAACCCAGATTCACTAACACGATATGACATGTGGTATTTTACTTCTTTGTCTCTCCCTCCTCACCACATACACACACTAGACTGTAAACTCCATGAGGGCAGGATTTGTGACTATTTCTCTCACCCACAAGTATATTCACAGTACGTACCTAGACCAGTATTTGGCAGACAGTGCTCAATTAATGTTTGTGAATAAATACATTGTATGACATATATAAGAATATAAGAGTCTGAGACATATACATTTATGTTTGAATGAATAAATATTTGTGATTTCCACAGAAGAGAGTAAATGAAGGTTGATATGCATCTGAAAAAATATTCAAGTGTATTCATCATCAGAAGAATGCAAATTGTGAAAAACGAAGAAACCATTTTACACCCACTAGTTTGACGAAAAATGAAATGTGACGTTTCGAAATGTTAGTAAGGATGTGGAATGATGAGGCCTCTTCTACACACCACGAGCGAGAGTGTGAACTGGCACAGCCACCTTATGACTGGGCACTAGTTCATCTGCTCCCTCCCAGCTATCCTACTCCTTAGAACATACTGTCCCAAATTCCTGCACCAGAGTTGTGTACATGACTGCTCATCACGGTGTCGTTCATAGTAACAAAAAAATAAAAATAAAATAAAGGCAGGAACAATCCAAACATGGGTTCACCTTCTCACGCAAAGAATGGTGCTGACTTTTATAACTGGTTCTGAAATTCATCTTTCTGGGTGCACGGCTACTAAGCACTTGAAATGTGGCCGGATCAAATTGAGATATTGGGATAGGTTGTGATTTTATCATGAAAATATATTTTTGATGTGTTGTGTTAAATAAAACATGTTACTAAAATGAATATCACTTGTTTTGGTTTAGTTTTTCTAAAATGTCGCTACTAGAAAATTTTAAATTATATATGGGGCTTGTATTTGTTGCTCACAGTACATTTCTACTGCAACCACTGTCTCTTTTGAGGCCCATAAGCATTTGAATGTTCTGTCCTCTGGTCACATATCCCAAATTAAAGTCAACATCCCTGAGCGTCCAAACACCCGGCCACAAACCTGCAATCCCAACAATGACACTCATTCTCACACAGTCACCCTGGCCCATCATGTCAGTCATCTTTGAATCCTCCTTTTGCTTGGTCCTCTGCAATGCCTTTTGCTATATTCCAATCTCATCCTAGTTCACCTGAATTACAGTAATAGCAGACATCCAGATGGTGCCTATAAATGTCAACACATCACAGATTCAGCAGCTTAAATCCCAGCTCTGATCAAACCCTCACCATCTATTAAAAACGTCGACTTGGTCTTATTGGACAGAGTTGAGTCACAGGTAATTCTTAAACCAATCACTTGCCAAGGAGACGGAAATGTGCAGGTCTGGCTTATAGGACAAATTCATCCCCTGGGTCTAAACACAAGGTCTTTGACCAAATTACCACCTAATACCAAAACAAAATTATGGTTCTATAAATAAATAAGAAGAGGGGAATAGGTAGACCAGCAGGTAGCCATTTATTCTGAGTCCATAGTTTCTTTCTAAGGATTTTTTTTTCTAAGGGATTTATTCAATAACAGCAAAAAAGAGCTGTACAAACAATTGAATGTTCAGTGAAGCATTATCTACACTAGTAAGAAACTGTACACACAAAAATCTCTAACATCAGGAATAAAGCTTAATAAAACACAAATATTTTATTCTTTGTTTGTCTCAACGCTCCCTTGACCAGCTCATTATGAGGCTGATCAGAAAGAGCAATCTTGCAGAGGATACGTGCACTTGCTAAAGCAGAGCCTCCGCACTGTCCAAGCTTCCCTGTGTTTTCTGTTTGTTCTTCTCCCTCGTATAAGGACTAGGATAGTTAGTATATTTAGTTTACATGATAATATATATAAGAATTAAGTGTAAAAAATAGAATAACATATCCTGCTCACATAATAGTACTGTGTTTCCCCGAAAATAAGACTTAGCCAGATAATCAGCTCTAATGCGTCTTTTGGAGCAAAAATTAATATCATATCCGGTCTTATTTGACTATAATATAAGACCGGGTCTTATATAATATATAATGTAATGTAATGTAGTATAATATAATACAATATAATATAATACTGGGTCTTATATAAATTTTTGCTCTAAAAGTCGCATTAGAGCTGATTGTCCAGCTAGGTCTTATTTTCGGGGAAATATGGTAGATATAAGAATTAAGTGAAAAGAACAGAATATAAGATAGTACTATATATAAAGTTATACTGTTATAACTAAATTATGTACAATACATACATAGACTTATGGAAGGCAATGGAATTATTACTAGTAAATTAATAGTAAATTTACAATAGTATTAATAGTAAATTAACAATAATTTACTATTAAAAAATCATTAAATTATTTAAAAAATTTTATGTATTAAAAAACATTTCAAATGATTTAGGAAAGCTTTTAAATGAAGTTGATCATTCCCTCCATTAACAAATATGAATTTATTATACTCACTTATTATACACCAAAATTATTTAAAATAAATATACCGACATTAATATCTTTTGATGATGGCACACAGTCCTGTGAACTGAACACTGCTTCCAATTGTGGTATACAGGTGCTCCCCCCTCAAAAAAACAACAACAAACTATATGCAGGTCCAGTCCCTAGAACCTGTGAACATGTTATCACCCAAGGCAGAAGGGACTTTGCAGATGTGAGGAAAGTTAAAGACCTTGAGATGGGAGATTGTCCTGGATTATCTGGGTGGGTTCAATGCATTGCATCACATGCGTCCTTGATACTGTCTTAGAATCTTTTCTAGCTGTAGTCAGAGGGAGATGTGACTGCAGAAGAATGGTCAGAGAGATACCATGTTTCCCCGAAAATAAGACCGGGCCTTATATTAATTTGTGCTCCACTAGGGCTTATTTTCAGGGGATGTCTTATTATTTTCATGTACAACAATCTACGTTTATTCAAATACAGTCATGTCATCTTCTTCTGGAACATTGTCTTAACATACTAAATGCGTCCGTCTGGCTGAGATCTTAACAGGGGCTTATTTTCGGGTAGGTCTTATTTTTCAGGAAACACTAGGTATAGTGTTGCTGGTTTTGAAGATGGAGGAAGGGAGGCATGAGTTAGGGAATGTAGGTGGATGGCCTCTAGAAACTGAAAAGGCAAGGAAGCCAGTCTCCAATTCTCCTTCAGAGCTTCCAGAAAACAATTCAGCCCTGTGGACATTGTGATATTAGCCCAATGAGACCCATGTCAGGCTTCTTACCAACAAAACTGTAAGAGAAATCTGTGTTGTTTTAAGCCACCAAGTTTGTAGTAATTTGATAGAGAGCTACCGTAGAAAACTAATACACCCACAGAGTGAGCTCTCAACAAATGCTGAGAGGGGATGAGGAAGAATGAGCTGGAAAATGATTTAAGCACATAGATAAAGCTCATGTTTTATCTCATAGATAAAACATCCTGGCAAGCTTGTTTACTTTGTTCGTTTTCTTAGTAAACTTTATCCTAACTCCTGTCTAAATTACTTCAATTTCTAAATTTGCAACATGTAAAAATGAATTCTTGTTATTCTAGTGACATCAGTTAGATTTCAGTGTGTTTGACTGAAAGGTATAAAATTGTATTTTCAATTCAGTTGTCTTTAAGAAAAACATGTGGCTAATTCTTTTTTTCTTCTTTTTACAAACAATTGGAAAGGTTTTATCTAGCTCTTTCAGCCCCCCACCTCATTCAATAATTAAATATATTTGACCAGTTACCATCTTCCAGAAAGTGTTCTGGGCCTTTTCTGAAATGATCTAAAAACTCACTTAAATTACACTTTCGTTTTCTCTTATAAAATAAAATACTGAATTTCTCCAACTTTTTATAATCAGGAAAATTTACAAAATTACTTATTAAAATGGGATTTAAGTCATTTTACACAGTTCTCTTTGATTATTTTAAAATTCATTTTTATGAGTCTAATAATACTCAATTATTTTTACTAGGCTAATATAGGTTTCAGATGCCTTACGTTGGTTAGTGGACTATGATTTCCTGTAATTTACTACTGACAGTGCGGTGATTATGATATTACGAAATCAAGCCCTGTAAGCAATAGCTGGCATGGGGGAGAGACACTCGAGCTTTTCCCAGAAATCATGAGATGTGCAATATGAAGATAATTTGAATTGGAGGCAGTGAGCGTGATATTGCCATTTCCAAATGGCAGCAGGGACGGAGGTAAGACTCCAAATTCCTTGTCTAATTTTGAATATAAATGCAAGTTAGCATCCATCTGTCGACTTCCCTGTATTTAAGGAGCTAAATAGTGATCATGATTTTTGCAAATATTTTTTAGACAGACTTCGGTATTTAAAAACTTTGGCACGAATATGTAGATTTTTGGTAGAATTAATTATCCCTATAAGTCCAATTCTATTCCTTGTACAAGGAAGAAGGGACAAACAAAACAGGAAGCTTAGACGGCACAGAGGCTATTTTTTTAGCACACGCGTGTATACTCTGCATGATTGCTCCTTCCAATCAGCCTCAGATAATGAGCTAGCTGGTTACAGCAGCATTGAGACCAGTCTGGCTTAACAGAGCAATAGTATTCTGCCAGCATCTTCCCCAGGGTCCACGTGACTCTCCCAGGCCTCTCACCTCTTCCCTGGTTATTAGCAGGAATGGAGAGCTCTTTTTGTACCCATCATAACCAGGAACACAACTATTATCAGTGACTCCTAAATTCTCTATCCCTGGCTATTGTCAAGTGCAATTACCTTGTTCCATCCTAAAGGGAAAAAAAAAAAATTTGTCCCTTCCCCAGTGACAATGATCTTCTAAATGGGCAAGGCATAGACCAGGGGGAGTATTTTCAGTATTCTGCATTTGGATTTTACTTTATTGCAGCAGGATTTATAACTACATATTTAAAAATCTTCAGTACTTCACTTCTTGGTTCAGAAGTGCCTTGGGTTACAGGCCATAAATATCTATTGAAGATGATAAATGAGTGAACCCAGAAAAATTAATTTGTAGGAGAGGGAAAAAAATTGGTTACTTGTCCCTAGGATCCATTATGTAATCCACTTTAGCATTTCCAGTTTATTTCTAGATAAACTGGATTTCTAGGATCCAGTTTATTTAGAAACAAACTGGAAATGAACTTTATTTCTAGGATTCATCTTATGTATTTCCAGTTTATATCTAATGTAAGTATGTAAGAAAACTTTCTACCACAGACAATTTTTATCTGTTTTGTTTTCTATAATCCTCTGTTGGTAGGCCTAGGAGAATAACCTGCTTTACTAGAAGTTCCCTCTATCGTTTGACAAACATACTATATTATAACACACTGAAACCAGTCTGGGCCCTTTAAACTATTTAATTACATAATGTGAAGGATTGTCATGGGAAGAAGTTTCACAGTAGATTTAAGAAATAACTGTAGTCTTTCCAGTCTGGTTACAACTCTGTTTTCAGAGTTGCCAAATCATCTCAGCATTCTAGACTACTGTTTCAGATGCTTCTCCTGCATGATCTAATCTGAAAACTTTGGAAATAAACAACTCATAAATATTCAAAAATTACTAGAAGTTGTGTAATCTCATCTTTACTATTATGTAATTTTATAGAACTTTTTTTTCAAAACAACATTTGCACTATTCAGAATCGGAAGAAGTAAATTCTACTGCAGGCTCTGTCACCATTTACGACTTTAGGCAAATCATTTACTCTGTGTTTTATTAAGTAAACAGCTGTTGGACTGGATGGCCTCTAACATATAAGGATTCAATTTGAAAAAGGAAAGAAACCGAAAGGTAAAAGGTGTGGAACAAAAGACAGAATTCCTCTTCAGGAAAACGCCACGTGTGTCTTTTGGTAAACAGAGAACAGAGGAAAATTACAAAGTTAGAAAGTGGACAGAGGACAAGATACTGAAGATACTGGATTCATGAAGCTTTAAGGGGAGATTTTTTTTTTTTTTTTTTTTTTTTTGGAAGTAGCAGACTTAGGCAACAACATGGATCAAGAGTTAAAGGCCTGCCATAAACTCACACAGCTCTGCTTCTAGTTTGGGGACCAGTTACCTAACTTTGGATCTTAATTTCTCCTTTCTCTAAAAATGGTCAATAATGTTTACCGAATGCGTATTTTCTCTATCTAGTGGTACAGTTGCAAAAATTAAAATGAGATAAGAATAATTAACTCCTTCAGTTTACACAGCATACCTCTTCCCAAACCCCAGGTTATTGCACTGTTTTTTAAAATTAGTTTCAGGTATACAAAACAATGTAAAATAGTTAGACATTTATAGCTCTCACTATTGCATATGCTCCCAGGACAGAATGCTATGATGTTCAGAGACAGAATAGTGGATGCTTAGGGGAATACTGTAAGGAAATGAATATCTTCTCCATATGTCTGCTTTCCTTAAATTTCTACGCAATAAAGTGGTTTCAAAAAAAAAAGAAAAAGAAACCCTCAAATTCGCACTTTAAAAATATTTGGTAATGCAGAACCATTATCCAGTAACTACATCGGGAAACTCAAAATTGAACATAAGCCTGCAGCCTGCCATCACATTGTTTAGTATGTAAGAATTACTCTCTCCTTTCAATGAGTATGAAGTATAAATTGTGTGTGATTTGGCTCAGTATAGCTCGGTGCATATGTTATGTCTAGATAAATATTTATCTTTCTGTTAGAATGGTAAAAAAAAAAAAAAATGTCAGTAGCTAAGTAAGTATTTCAAATCCTGGCTAAAAGGGGTAAAACAAAATCTATTCTATAAAAATATTCATTTCTTGGATTATAGATGATGGGTTAGCTTTGAGATACACACGTCAAAGAGGTGTCTTAACTGTATTTCAAATCTTTATACCGCAGATGTCAAGAGAAAGTCTAGAGAATGTGTCTTTGTCAAGGTTTAAACATTAATCTTTGAAAATGTTTATAGTTAAGATAGAATTTTTTTTCTGTCAAAATATAGTTTCATTTAAACCCCAAATGCTCAATCATACTATCATCCAACTCAGAGAACCGCACTATTAGCAACAATTAGGATCAGCTAAATGTTTAAGGAATCTGAGGTGTGAACTAAGGGGTGAAAGAATGTTCACGTCAGTATAAAAGAAAATAGGAAACTTAAATTGTCAACAATAAGGCACTACTAAAATTATGGAACATTGTTGTGTAACATATATGCCATATATATATATATATATATATATATATATATATATATATATATATATACACATATATATATATATATATTCATTCCAATGCTGCCATTTAAAATCATGTTTCTGAAAAATATTTAATAACACGAAGAAATGCTCAGGATGTGAAAAGTGGAAAACAAATATTTATTACATAGTATACTCTTAACTAAAAACAACTGTGTGTATATATAGTAAAATACTGGAAGCGGTTATCTCCGGGTGGGAATTAGGGAGATTTCTATTTTATTCTCTCTAGTTTTCCTTGGTTCCCAAGTTTTCCACAATAAACATGTTATTTTCACACTTAGAAAAGAAGCATACAATTTCGAGTAGTAGGAAGTTTAGATAGAAACAGTAACCTATGAAATAACTCATTGGTAAAAATGTTAAGTCACAATCCATCCTAGAACCATAATGTGCTCATATTAGCTTGAATTCTTAGGTAGTTGATGTGTGCATAATGTAACAGCTCATAGTCTGACACTCTGTAATTGACCAAAACATTTACCTTACCAGCAAATTAACGATGGCTTATTCCAGGGAATGTGATGGTCAGCTGTAAAGGACTGGCCTCAGTGCCTTGAGGACAGTGCAGCCATGACATGCAGAAGAACCCCTTCCTGCATCACAGCCAATTAACAATGTATCGATTGTGCTTCTAACCTATTATCTAACTTCATCTCATGTCAAAATGACACTCTCGTGTGGATCTATGCTGTAGGAGGACGTCATCTCATACCAGGATCCAAAGAGATACATCTTGTACTTGGCATGGACACTGGCTGAATATGGGCAGATTGGGATCTCTTTGAATTCATGTTCCCCAACCTGTCTCCTTCCCTAGTAAGATCTCTCTCTCTCCTGCTCATTCATCACAGCAGCTATTTCATATAGTGCTAGGTGTTTTTGCCATAAGCATTTTTACCATAAACATCTTTGTTGCACGCATTTTTACTGCTGAAAGACCACGTCACTATAAAAGATAAAATGACAAAACATAAAAGAAGGACATGAAAAAGGACATAATGAAACATGAAAAACTAATAAAATTCAAAAGACTATTGAGAAAAATGTAAAGTACATTGTCTTAAAAGTCTTTCCTTCATAGTACTGTACATTTTTTTTTTTTGCTTGTTGATTCCTCTCCCCCTTTAGCAACACACTTTTTCACTACAATTTCTTCATTAAGGTATCCATTTGCACCTAAAGAACCAGATCATTAATGCTCTTGCAGACTGTTGTGAATTAATAGCCTCCTCTTTGAGCTCCAGACTAACCAATTTAGCTGTCGATAGCACAGTTCTGCCTAGATGTCTCACATCAAACTCATCAGGTCCAAAACTGAAATAAATCATTATCATCTTCCTCAAAGATGATTCTCCACTAATCTTCCCTATCTCAGTGAACTGAGTCCCTAAAACAGTCCTAAGATTTATCCTTAATTCACCTTGATTCGTTTCTCTGTGTTTCTGTCTCTCAGTTTTTGTCCCCTTTTCACCTCATTAGGCATATCTCTCACATTTAATCATGAAGTTTCCAATTAACTTCCTACTATTTTGTTACTCTATCACTTTTCTCTTCTTCACTCTCATTTGACCCTAAATCCAGACCACCATCATGCCTTGTCTGAACTACCACAATAGTCTATTACATGATTTGTTAGCCTTTATTCTGGGCCCCTCTTTGCTGCTTACAAAGGATGCTCCTGAAATGAAAATTGTGTTATTCGACTTGGAAAGTTCTTCAATAACTTCTCATTGTCCTGAATACAAAGTCTAACTCCTTTCAGTGAACATTCAAGGCTTATCATCACTTGGCACTTGTTGCGCTCTCTAGCCTAAATTCTCACTATTCCTTACCCTCACATCTATATTCTAATCACCTTGAACTTTGAGTTCTTTAAAAGTGCCAGCTCTTTTTGCTTCTGGACATTTACCAATGTGGATCCCTAGGTCTTATAACTCGCATTCCCCTCTTCTTTAGTGATTGATTTAACTTATTTTTTTTGTGTGTAGACCTGAAATATCAAATTATCTGGTGCTTCCCTTGCCAAAAGCCTAGAAGATAAGTCTTAATATGGACTTCCAAACTTCTCTACTTCACCACCCCTAAATATTTTATATGGTTGCTCTTTTTCAATTGCAGTTTCTCCCAGTAGATGAAAATTGTTACAAGAGTAGTGATTATTTCTACCCTTTTAGATATACCACAGGAAGGCCCTCCCCCAGGATATGCTACATTGTAGATTAGTAAGTATTTTTGAATTAATGAATGAATGATAGGAAGGATACAATGTGTCTTACCTACTGGGGGGTAACAGACTCTATATTTATCACTATTTAAGACTTCTGTCTTTAATTTTTCCCCGTTATTATAATTAGCCGGGATGACAGCTTCAAGTTAGTTACTAATGAACTGTAAACACATCTTATCACTCAGAATTTTAAATAGAATGTTCATAGCTATAGTAGTAACCCTGAAGCTGGTAAGTTGGACTGTAGAATCACATTGAATATAGCATAACAGTGGGAGTTTTTACAGTACTACCATTGTTATGGGAGAAGCAAATTGAATCTTGAACAGTATATTGAATCCATAAGAAAGGAAGAACTCTTGTTGCATATCTATTTAATACCTTTTTGAAAAAGTATAGCTCAAGACAACAGCAAAAGAACCCATGCATATCAGCACAGTCTTTAATAAGGATATTACTATTAAATTTACAATACATATTGAGTCAAAAGTCCTTTTATTGCTATAAAAACGTTATATTTGATTCTAGCGCTCCTTACTTATATAATAGAATTCTTGCCCAAATATGAGACTATATCTTATACCTATATTATAATAAATATTTAAACTACTCCTCAGAGTCTAACAGATAACAGATCAATAACCATTTAATTTACTTGCAAAATTCCCTGCCAATGTTAGGCTTCTACTCAGGATTAGCATAGGAACTTCTTAACATTAGAGTAATTCATTTTCTTTTTCCCAACACAAAACACACCCTCATAAAAGTTATCAGCTTTATTTATAGTGAACTCTTGTTCTGTTGACTGTAAATAGGCGCTAAATAATGCACAACGCCAGGTCCACAACATGAGGGGCTTACGGTATCTTTTCTTTGACAATAAGAACATTCTCTGATTTCTGGATTATGACAGGAAGTTCAACTTCCAATGCCTCAACCTTTCTAAAAAGGACTGTGTTAACTTGGCTTTCACCTGCATTTTTACTGCTTGTGTGGAAGGAGAAACCTGCAACCAAACATTTCTGGTGGCCCTCTCTCTTCTTGTGTGTAGCAGTACTGAGGACTGATTCCTGCAACCCACTCGTTTGCTGTGGTAACAGGTATCGTAACCTATAAGTAACCTGTAAAATAATCACCAGTTCCTGACTTCTAGTAAGTACTATGTAACTATTAGTTGTTATTGTTTTTGTTATTCTTCTTCAGATGTTAAGTATAATGGAAGGAACCATAAGGTCTCCTAGCTGTGGCCTCCTAGGTGTACGAATTCTAACTCAAATGTGGCTGTGACATACCACACAATGGTAATTTGCTATATTAGTAGGGGCACAGGTTCCTTTTTAAACCCGTCATCCATTGAGGTTTATGTAGCAGCCTCGGAATACATCTTCACAGTCACTCTTTCCTTTCTGCACTACATAAACAACGGGCAAAAATCAAGTGCCAGGTGACACTTATGTGACAAATGATAAACTTTGGTTTTCAAAATGCTCATTTGAAAAGAACCTGCTTTTCTTTTTCAGGAAATTAGACTTTACAAAAACACTTAAACTGTGATTAGCACTACCAATTTATACCAGGTTTGAGGGAAATCTGAAAAAGATTAAATTCACATTATATATGATGCAGGAAAATGGAACGGGATAACCTGTCGTCTTCTTTGTTTTCCCCACTTAACTTCTTTGGCCTCATCTGTCGACTTCGAGTCTTACCATTGGATCCAACAGCAAAGTGTTTAATAGGAACCAGAAAGAAGCAAACATGAAGAAAAAACCTCACTGTCCCACGATTCAAATGCCTTTCTCCTATAAGGATTATAGGCTCCTATGAGAAGGTAAACAGATCCCAACACCTGAATCCTTTAGCTCCCACTGTCCTTAACACGGGAGTTCAATGAAGGCAGTTTTTACTGCACTGCTTAGCATTTTAGGGAAGGTTTCAATCAAGTAATTATAAAAAGTAGTATCAAGTCTCTATTACTATTTATGGGACAATGATTTTGGTGATTTCATTTTAAAACCTATATTTGATGTAAGTATTTTCAAGAATGGTTTTGCAGGAAGTGGTGGATAGATGTATTGAGATGTGACAATATCCAGCTCCCTACCCCATTGAATCAGAACAACTCTGTTTTCATCTGTTTCTCTAAAAAGATTTATTGAAATTGTTTCCCCAGATAAAACAATTGGAAAATCATTGGTCTAATGCAGCTCTATCCAAAAGAAATGTAATTCAAACCACCAGTGTAAGCCACACACATACTTTTAAGCTTTATGGTAAACACATTATTAAACAAAAGGAAACATGAAAATGTCAAGTTGATTTTAATAATATATTTTAATTTATCAAATATATCTGAAATGGTATTTCAACAAGTAATATAAAATTATTAATGAGATATTTTACATTATTTTTGTACTTAATGTTCATCTGATGTGTATTTGATGCTTATACTATATCTCAATTTGGAGTAATCACATTTCCGAGTGTCCAATAGCCACACGTGGCTAAGTAGTTACCATATTGGACAGTGTAGGTCTAGTGCTTTATACTTTCTATACGTCCTTCCACATATATCCTTTCAATTAAATTGCATCGGTATAATCACTGTAGTGCCCACTATTGATGGCCTATCCAGCAACCATTCTTCCATGTCACCTTCTCATCAACACAATTATTTTCACTGGAGCCTAAGTGCTTCAGGACTGACCTATCCCCAGCTACCGGAATGTGCCTAGATTAGGGATGATGATGTGACCCCAAACTAGGCAATGAGATCCAAGAAGTTGTTCCCTAAGGATATCTTAGCAAAACTTTCTTCATTTTTAGGAGAGAGCCAATGAAAAACACAGCTTCTCTCTCCTGCTAGAGGTGAACTAGGAAGCATGTACTACCTAGCAACCATTCTACTACCTGAGGGGAACCAGCCAGAGGTAGGATGACATCAACGCCATAGACAGCCAAAGATGGGACAGGCCTTGAGCCTTGATGACAATGCTGAGCTGGATTAACCAACTGTGAAGGTTGTTCTAACTCTGGATTTGCTGTTACGGTTTTTATTCCAAAACCATCTCTAATAACCACAGTGGGCAATATAAATAGACGGAAACTTCTGAGCATCTCTGAAGCATTATTTTTCCCTTTCTCTATTATTTTTACTGTTTCCCATTGTTGCTAAAATTCCTCATTGTTTAATTGCTATCCCCAGGGCACTTTACCAAATACCCTTTTTGTTATTTTCTTCTTTGGAGACCAAGCATTAGAGTATCTGTTTTCTAGTGCTTTCATCCACTGTTTCTAATTAACTTCTCTTTTCCACTACAAAAATAATGCCGTGTCTCCCATTCTTGTCTATCTGAAAGGCATTTTTTAATATTTCTAAGAATTTTTATTACCATCAGCAATGTAGAAACAATAAAAGTAACAAACAAATCAAAAGATACAATGTTTTTAAAAATGCTCACAAGTTTGACTGTATAAATAGTACGAACTAGTCATTAGTTACAAGGTGGATTGGTGGTTTTGGAATAAAAAACACTTGGGGTTGATATTCTCAAAATCATTTACCAACAGCAGGCCTTAAAGCAAAAGTGGCTTATACAGCAAAATACAATACAATAAAATAAAGCTTTAAAAAAGAAATAAATATCATCTACCTTGAAGGATTTATGTGAAGATTCAAAACCATTAATATATGTAAAACTCAGCCACAGAATTTATACCTCGATTTTTCTGATTCCAAATCTAGGGTCCTTTTCACTTTATTACAACTACTTTTCTTCATTCATCCCACAACCATTTACTGAGTGGCTACTATTACCCAGGAAGCTTTATAGATAAAAATAGCAAAGTCTCTGTCCTTAAGTAGTGTACAGTTTACAGTGAATCAGACAAATGAATGGATATTAACAAGAGGGGGCCTGTTTATTTTCGTGATTCGTTTCATAGGCTATAAAATCAGAAAAATACAGATTTAAAAGTCAATTCTGCTTTTTGTTAACTTTGTGACCTTGGGAAAGCTACTTAAAATCTCAAAACCAATTTGCTCATCTGAAAAAGGAGATAACAGTATATCCCCTCAGAGTGTTGTTGACAGAACAAAATGAGATTGTGAAATGCTTAGCTCAGTGCCTGTTGTAAAGTAAGCATTTGTCTACTGTGGGCAATAATCCTCATTGTCATAATTAATATGACAACTGCAAATATAACTGTACATAACTATGTGCAAAAGGTATGCACAGGCGTTATGAGGCAGAGGAGGGGCATTCAAATCAGTCTCCAGGTTCAGGGAAGCACCGCTCCCTAAAACAGCAGATGCTTCTGGAGAGTTTGGAAAGACAGAGTTCATACTTCTAAGTGTGAAACTGTGTGAATCATTTTAGGAACTGCAAATAGATCTTTAAGACTGAAAGTAAGGATGCTGGGCGAGGAATGGAAAATGAGTGGTAAGTGTTGACAAATCCAAGATTTTAAGGATTAAATTTAGGAATCTGAAGCCTTTTAATCTGAATGAGAGGGTGCTAGACAGTAGCCTACATTCCATGTGAGAGAGTCATTGTAACACACTGAGGCTTCCTACGGCTTTTTCTCTTCTCTATAATTATAAGGAAAAAAGATGAAAGCATGTTTGCAAGAATGCATTGCAACATGCTAAAAGTTTTAAAACTGTCAAAACAAATTTTCTAATTTTGACTGTAGTCAAACACTTTTCCACTAAGCAAAGGGAACTCAATAAACAGTTTTGTTTTATAAATAGTTTCGTAAAGAGAATACTATTTGTGAATCGTATTAGCTCAAAAATGTTTGCCTAGTAAAACTTTACCACTGTATGTGAGTGTTCCAGGCCTGAACAGACAGACAGAACTGGATGAAACGGATGCCACCCCTTTACAGAAAACACTACATTGTAGGTAGCACAGGGAACAGAATCCTTTGACACATTATTGTAGGACAAGCAAAAATTCTTGTTACCTTCTACAGGGATTTTCATAATATGTTCTGGAGAAACTCAAGCTCCTAAGAAGGCCAATCAATTCATGAATCAACGAAGATTTTGCAGGAAATCTTGAATCACTGTGATCGTCTGACCCAGTCAGCTTCTGTGATGATTGACTATTCTCAATCAGTCTGCTGTTTTGTGTACAACATTTTCAAAGAAGTAATTTGAAAATGTTTTAATAAACTAATATAAAAGAGACAACCAATAGGAAACAGAGCATTGCAGCATAAAAAAAAGTATAGTGTCTACCAATTTCTTGGGCTATGATTCGGGAAAAATGTATAATCATTTGAATCTTAGTAGGTGCAACTGAAAGATGGAGACAAAAAAATACCACGCTGATCAACTGTTGTGAAGATTAAATAAGATAATATAAAGGGCTTAACATGGTAATTCTCAAGTACTGCACATAGTAGGGCTTCGGTAAATATGTCCTTTTGTGGGTCTCTTCAGCTTCCTCTCCACCAGTCTCACTGCCACTCCAACTCCCACATAACTGACATGATCACACACACACACACACACACACACACACACACACACACACACACACACAGAGCTTGTAAGACACATTACTGTCGTAATATTTCTAAAAATTAATTATATAGTAACAATGAACCCCTACCTTTTATTATTAATACCCCAATTTTGAAAACCATTCTCTACACATACCAAGGAGGAGAGAAATCCCAGCACTTCCCCCTATCACCTCTCATTTCAAAAACAAGATTCTACAGGTGCTTGATCCTTCCACTAGTGACCCCTTTGCTATAGCCAGGGGGTGAAAAGGCCCAAACTAAGGCTCTTACACTCAGGATTTTGAATCTTGAAAGAGAGAAGTCCTGCCTGACTTCCAAACTTGGCCTACCAGCTTTCTATGGCCCGTGAGCCCCCAGTATCCTTTTCAAATATGCCCTTTGTGCTTGGAGTCCAATTCTGGTGATTGCAACCAAGAGCCAAGTTTAGGGAGGAGACTAGAGCTGGAGAGGAAGTCAGAAGACATTCCCACGTTTCCTAAAATTGATTTACAGCACAATTTAATGAGAAATAGATGCTAGAGAAAAAAAAAATTCAAAATGTTCCCGAACATCTTTCATAGAACAAAAGTTAATATGAAAAAATTTACTGCTGAATCTAGGCAAATCCTTATTCTTGGAGGAAATTGCTACCATTAAATAAACGTAAAAATCTGCCACCCAGCAAGTTGGCTATTAGCACATTTATTGAGAAAGATGCCAGATTAATATCAACCCAGACTATAACTCACCCTTGATAGAAAAAAAAAATCAAGAAAGAACTTTTTTCTTTCCTGGTCTCCTCCTATGGTTCTAACATAGTGTGACCTTTCAGAGCCTTATGCAAACACCTCTGTTCCATTGTAAACCTTACATTATGCTCTTAACTCACATCTGGACAATTCTCTGAGCCTAAATCTTTAGTGGTAGCTTAACAAAATTCACATTAGTCTTTGAAGATGAAGCAAGGTTCTGAAACTTTATGTTATGTTTGTTTCTTGTATTCACAAAAGAAAACAAATAAAAAATAACAATAATAATAACAATAATGGAAGGAAGGAAGGAAGGAAGGAAAGAAGGAAAGAATGAAGGTAAGAATGAAGGAGAAAAGGAAGACAGACTTATGCTGAAAAAGAGCTTCCAGATGACATATTCACTGAAATATTGTATTGCTGTAAAAGCAAAATTAAAACCCCACATGCAGACTGTAAATATAAACCTATTAACCAAAGGCTTTGAAAAAAGAATATAGGACCTTGCCAACAAGCTACAAAGCTATGTTTTAGGTTGGTTCCTTAGAAACAAATCCTGAATTGGGGATTCTGACACATGGCAAGAAATCAAAGGGAGAGATACAGAGAGTCCTGGCTTCAGTCTTCCATAGGGCCACCTCCACTCTTAGCAACCTCAGCAATCTATGTGAATCAAGCAATCCCATATCCCTCTCTTTTTTTTTTTAGCTTGGTCCAGATCTTGTCCTGGGGGTCATGATTCTTATGACATCCTACTATTTTGTGAGCACACTTTGCTTGCTTTTCTTTCTCTGTGCGACTATTCTGATTCATGTCTCAGAAAAAAACAAAGAACAAAATAGCTTCCATTAGACAGAACTTAATCCCGACTCTGCCATTACTAGCGGTGCAAGCTTTGGAGCAGTAACATCTTTCTTAAGGAGCCAAGTGGAAAAGCATTTGTGGACAGATAGCCACCTCACTACTGGAAGCCCAGAAAAGAAAAGAGCTCCCTATTTCTTGTCAGAGTCACAGGACAGGCATTAGAGAACTTCCAGAATGTCTTGTAAACTCTGTCTCCAAAACACTTCTGTAAATATATTCACGTCTCCACCGCCATCCCAGCTGTCATCATCTCAAGACCCTGGACATCAATAACCTTCTACATGGTCTCCCCACTCCCACTCTTGCCTTTCTGCAATCTAGTCTTCACACAGCTTCCAGAAGGATCTTTTCAAAACATAAATCCATTAATGTCATATTAATGTCATTCCCCTGCTTCAAATCTTCCAGTGTTCTCTTAAAATAATATGGAAATGCCTTAGTATGGACTTACATGCCCTAACACAGTTTTTCACTTCAATTTACAGCACTCCACTCCCTCCCTTCTCATTTCACTTGAGCCATACTGGCTTTCTTTCTGTCCCTTGAACACACCAGGTGAGGGCCTTGCGGTTCCCTTTGCTTGGAATGCTTTTCCTACAGATTGTTCATACCTGGTTCTTTCCTTTCATTCAAGTTTCAGCTTGAATGTTTCCTCTGAGAGGCATTGTCCCCTGACAACCCAATGTATATAAAGTTTTCCAGGCTCCCTCTATCATATTATGCTACTTTATTTTCTTAAGAATATTTATCACAATCTCAATTCTAGTTTATTTGTTTGTTGATTGATTTTCTCCTTCAACTAGAGCTCATGTTCCTCAAGAGCAGGAAACTAGTCTATTTCACCCCTATAGTTCCAGTATCTAGAACTGTGTTGAACACAGAGTGGGTACTCAATAAACAATCACCGAATACAGGAGTGGATAAATGAATTGTAAATGGTCCTCAGCTTTGTCAGAATTGACAATGGAAAATAACATTGCTTTTTTGAGTCACAACCTCAATTTTCTCCAGGGAATCATTTGGTAGAGAAGACATTCCTTGAGGACAAAGGCCAGGCCGTTGTTCAATAAAGTGCCAGTTAAATGCATTAATACACCATGTCCTGCCCCTGACATTGTCAAGATTATTTCATGTTATTTTCCTTGATAGCTGATATAGAAATATAGTACCATACAACTTTAAAAACAAAAGATGTCTCCAACTAAATTTAGTATAAACCAAGGACTAGAATTAGTACCATGCCAATTCAATCAGTATAAGGGAAACAAAATTTTTCTAATAGAAAGAACAACTCAAGATGTATTGGGCTACTCTGAGGCATCATTGCTTGGAGGAAAGAACTTGGCCTTTGAATCCCACTTACTAGCTCTGTTACCTTGAACAAATTTTCAACCTCTTTCAGCTGTAGTTCTTTATTATCTGTAAATTGGAGCTAATAATGTCTACCACAGCAGGGTTGTTGTAAGAAATGAAGAAAATTATTTGTGAGAAAGAGCCTGGCTCAATGTGTGTCTCTAATAAAATTCTTTGTACCCCTTAAAAAGCAACAAATTTCCTATAAGTAAAGAAGTTCAAAGCTTAGACAATTTCACCAAGAATATTCTAGAAAGAGATCAAACATTACATGGGATGTTCCACTAAATAACTTTCATGAACCAAGAGATTTTATAATGTGAACTGTCTTGTTGTACAAATATGGAAAAGGAGTACAGTAGTACCTCAGTTTTCGAACGTCTCTGTTGACGAACATTTCGGTTTACAAATCACCATAAACCCGAAGTAAATGCTTTGGTTTTCGAACATGCCTCGGAAGTCGAACATGTCATGCAGCTTCCGCTGAGTGCAAGATCCTGAGGCCTAGCTATTGGCTATTTTCGAACGTTTCAGAACTCGAATGGTCTTTCGGAATGGATTCCATTTGAAAACCGAGGTACCACTGTATAGAAAAACTATACAACTTGCCAACGATGAAATACAAATTCCGGTCAATCTTCAAGGCAATCTACCAACGCACTCCTCCCTCCCTCCTCCTTCAATCCCTCTTTGACTTCTAATATTTCTGACATTCTCAATCATGCTTCAACAAAAACCGGTGTGCTTACTATTCCCAGCGCACCTGGCTCAATTTTTTCCTCTGTGCTTCTGCACAGACTCCCTCCTTCCACCAATTCTAAGCTACGTTATGTCCCTGCTTTTTTTTTTAAAGCAACACGTGTGGAAAGAAATGTTTTTCCTTATTAACGTCTCTACATCTTCATCCGACCTCAGTACTCAAGGGCTCTAATGCCCCACTTCTCTTAATTCCTAAGGCAAACTGAGTGATCTTTTTAATACATAAAGCAGATCAAATCATTCCCTCACTCAAAGCTTTTATTTGCTTTTCATCATACTTCAGATGCAAATCTAAACTCCCACACAAAAATGACGAAGTTCTGCATGGTTTGGCTCTGCCCTCCTCCCTAGCCTCACCTTGCAGGCACTCTCGCTTATTCGCACTAATCCATCCATCTTGCCTTCGTTTAGTTCCTCCAGTGCTTCCAGCTCTTTCCATTCACATGCTGCTATTTCTTCCTCAAAGTATCATCTTTCAGAACTCGTCATAAATGGCATTTTCTCAGTGAGGCCCTCCGTAACCACCTCACTCCTTACTAACACGTCAAGAGGGGGTCTTCTTTGACAGTCTCCCAGAGCAACTTTTTCTTGCCTTCCTAACACGTCCATTGTTTTAGTGATGTAGAAGCTGCTGGAAGCTGCTCCCTGCTTCTCTGTTCAGGTGGACAGAGCAAGTCACACTGGAGCAGATGTTACAGAAGTGACAATTATTTTACTTTGCAAATGTAGAGCAAGTAGATTTACATAGTAGAAATGTGTGTGATACAACAAAGTAAAATCCTCACAATACTCATGGTATGTACTGCTGTTTATTTGGGAAGAGGTAAGCCATCATGCTTCGAGGACCTAGCATCTTCTGAAACAATGAGGCCAAGAAACCTAATCTTTTCTTCCAAGATTTGAAGCCTGGAAACTTAAAGCAGAGAGGCTTTGGCTATATTCACTAGAGGAAAAAGCCATGAGAAGTCTTAAAAGAAAATTCATTGGAAGGGAAAAGCAAATGTGTCAGGGGGTGTTCTGAGTACAACCCAGAGCCTAAGGACCCAAGAGAGAGGGCTGGCTCCCAACAGCACGCAGCCTAAGGCCAGCTGCCCTCTGAGGCCACGTTCTCTAGCTCAGTGGCTGTGCTCTGGGAAATTATTGCTGAGATTTATAGCTGGAGTCATGGGTGTGAATTCATGTTCTGTCTAACGATGGCATCGAAGCACAGGCTGTATAAGGACATGCTCCAGCAGCAGTGGACCAGCACTGACTGTCCCTCTGCCCAGACAAGGCCACTGTGCAGTAGCAGCAATGTGTGGCAGTGAGAGCAGCCACAGTAATGACCCAGCAGCTGGGTTACATTTGCTTATTGGAATGATTGTTTATGTACTGTCTACCTTTGCATATTGAGAGTTTCATGAAAGAAGATAGCATGTCTGCTTGGCTTACCATCAGGCCTACCAAGAATAGCACAGTTGCACATTGCTCAAAAAGGAGTGACATTCACACAGAATAGAGTGCGAATAGGGCCTCCTAGAGCTATGTAACTGCTCAACACACACAACCATATGATTCAGCCCTGGTCACCATTGCATCACCAGGGTCAACAGAGTGGTAAGCATACAGCAAGCACTCTATAAATATTTATAGAATGACTGTATAAAAGAACGCATGGTCTACTTTGTCCATTTGGATATATTTCTACGCTTCTTCCTAAGAAGTTTCTGGATGTTTCCCCCATGCGTCTAAAATAGTATGCTTGACAAGGATGATTTTATCTATTGAGAGCCCCAGGAAGTCAGAACTGAAGAGAAGGTTAGAGCCGATAATTGTTTTATCTTACTGAAGAGGAAAGGGAAAACCAGAAAGTTAACTTCTGTCATGTGGTGGAAAAGCCAAGACCAGAACCCAGGTCTTTTGCCTTCCCACGCCTTATTCTCTCTGTGGCCCTCACCTGCTTCTTCAGTCCCTTTATTTGGTTCCTCTCACAAAACAGAGAAGATTGCTCACAAGTCAGTGGTCACTTACTCACTCACTGTCACTCGTGCCTCAGGACTGTTCAGATCCTCCTCTATTTGGGGTAATGAGGATGTGGTGTTTCTACCTGACCCAAACAAGGACGTTCTCAGGGAAATTTCACACCTCAAGACTGTAATAAAAAGTTCCACTTTACTGTCTGGTGAATTCCCCCAAATTCATCTTATCTTTCACAATCTCTCTCTTTGTTTTCAACATTAACATACATTGTTTTGCAAATTTGTTGATGAATCACACCAATAGCAGCATATTCTCAACCACAGAAAATGACAATATTCAGAAAGAGGAACAAAAAGATCAACTCTACTTCCAGGAAATATCAAAGGATTGGTGAAAAGAATATTTTTAAAATTACACTTTTGGGATCAATAATTAATTAAAATAAATAGGCTTCTAGCTCTAACTTGACCTTTTGTTTTTATCTTACCAAGATTTTTAAAAATAGTAATGCTGTTTTGGGGCGAACGGGTGGCTCAGTTGGTTAGAATGTGAGCTCTGGGCAACAGGGCTGCTGATTCGATTCACACATGGGCCAGTGAGCTGCTCCCTCCTTAATTAGAATGAAGGCAACAAGCTGCAGCTGAGCTGCCTCTGAGTTCTGGGACAGCCGGGTGGCTCAGATGGTTGGAGTGAATACTCTCAACCACAAGGTTGCTGGTTCGATTCCCGCATGGGATGGTGGGCTGTGCCCCCTGCAACTAACAATGGTGACTGGACTGGGAGCTGAGCTGCGCCCTCCACAACTAAGACTGAAAGGACAACAACTTGACTTGGAGCTGATGGGTCCTGGGGGGGGAACAAAAAAAACACACTGTTCCCCAATAAAGTCCTGGAAATACACACTATTCCCCAATAAAGTCCTGGTCCCCTTCCCCAATAAAATCCTAAAATAAATAAATAAATATAAAAATAGTAATGCTGTTTGATATGAGATTTATCCTGTCCTTACATCACATGACTCTCATCTAAATTAATAGCTAATTGCCTTCTTTTTAGCAGAATTAAGGTATGAAAAATCAAGCCTCCTCTTCCATCTCTGCCACCATTTTTCATTTTTACATTTATGATCCTTAAATGCCTGTCATAAAATAATATGTAGATTTTGAATAAGCACCACTGTCAGCCATTGAAATGTCCTCCTTATGAATGCTGCCCGAGAGAATGTCTGGGTGGGCCACTTGATGGGAAAATTATACTCTGTGTTATTTGTAGGCTGCAAATAATATGAATGCTTTGTCAGGACCTGGTTAAACTCTGAGGCATTTTACAACTCTATGATGCTCACAGTTTGGTCTGATTTAAGGCTTGTGTAAACTCAATTCTGGGCAGTGAATCAGGGGTGAGAGTTCTGTTCAGCCCCGACATTTGTGATCACCTGTGAAGAGGTGGCACAGGATCTACCCTTAAAGAGGTTTACAGGAACATCTGACCTAGGACATAACTAGATGCAGAACTAATTCAACTCACACATTTGCACAAGGACAGGTCTGAGCACACAAAGAAAGACAGGAAAAAGTGCCTCCCTACAAAGACAGCAGACACATTCTAAGACCTGCAGGAGAGGTCTTCAGAGCACAAGGTTACTCCCAGGTTTAAGAAAAAGGGGAGATGGCATCCAGCATGTTTTGGATTTAGATAGTTAACTGGCAGCTGTGAGGGGGAAAGGATTCCAGAGCTGAGAGAATGCAGGAGATCGATGGCGGGGGGAATGGGCAAGAGGGATGAACTACAATATCTTGTCAAAGTTTATGCACATGTGGTTTACCATTTTTCTTATTTTATTTTTTTCCAAAAAGTTATATTCTCTGCAACATATTCCCCCTAGTGAACTATAACTAATCAAGCTGTGAAACATCACTTGTCTCGTTTCTCCAGGTTCCTGGGGAGGTCTATCTGAATACAAGTCATTATCATCCAGTAAAATATCATAGTAGTATTCCTAATACGGAAGGGGTATTCCCAATTATTCTCACATACATTTATCTTGGTTTTCATTACAATCCTGTGAAATGAACTGGGTAGGTGTTTTTCTTACTATTTTATAGAAGAAAATAGTTCACAAAGATATCAAAGTGAATTATCTAAGGGCACACAATTAATTGTTTATGTAACTGGGACCATACCCTGCCTTCTAATTTGGGTGTTTAGATATTCAGTCAACAAGCATGTATCGGGCATACCTTTATTACAGCAGGCAGTTATGATACTTCCTAAGGAAAAAAAAACAATCAATGCACAAGACAGATACTTTACCTACCCTCAGGAGGTCAATTACCCAATACATCCAATGAAGTGTGACTCAGATTATGACAGATAGGTGCCGTGGGACTAAAGGGCCAAAGCACCCAACCAAGCCTAGAGAGGATGAAGGAGGGCTTCTCTAACCAAGTGACTGGTAACTTGAGACCTTAGCCAACTCAAGAGGGATGACTGCTTGGAAGCTATTGTTGAAGGACTAACGGGTCAAGTGGCAAGTAGAAAAATGAAGAGATAAGTGTTCTGAGTAAAGACAGCAGAGTCACGGAGAATTTCCACTCCATAGTGCTACTTCCCTGTGTGTGTGTATATGAATCCCTCTTGTTAAAAAAGTCACATGCTGTCCAGTGATCATTTCTGTATAAGAATGAATCACTAGGTTTAGTATAAAATGTTGACATACACTTAGGAGACCAGATATACGAGGAACCCCAAGAAAAATGAGTCTCCTTCTTTGGTTACCCTCTTTAATCTATGAAAACTGAAATTTTTTCTAGAGAAAAGGGGGACTTGAGAAGCCATCTAATAATCCTCAAGAAGCATGGCAGGAGTTGAAATACCAACTTCTTACCTGTATGTAAGGAATTGAGGAAAATGGTGGTGTCAGAATCTGACAGATTACAGTTGAAGACCTTAGAGTTGTGAGGCATAAATAAGATAAATGTGGAACTCTGGTGGATTATAAAAATGCTACAGAGGGGTGGCCGATTAGCTCAGTTGGTTAGAGTGCAGTGCTCTTAACAATAAGGTTACCGGTTCGATCCCCACATGGGCCACTGTGAGCTGCTCCCTCCACAACTAGATTGAAACAACTACTTGACTTGGAGCTGATGGGCCCTGGAAAAGCACACTTAAATAAATACATAAAATGTTAAAAATATATATATCCTTTAAAAAATGCTACAGAACTGTGAGGAGTTTTGTGTGTGTGTGTGTGGGGGGGGGACGTGGGGAGCATTTCCCCCTACTGCTTCCCTGTAATGCAAGACCAAAATTGAAAAGTGAAACATGACTACCACCCCTCAGAACCCCCAAAGGAATCATTATCTGTTACAAATGCTTGTAGTGCATATTCCTGAGTGTCGTTCCCAGAAAAATGAACCTGTGGAAACTTTCATAATTGAGTTACTGACCTTTACAGCTTTTTTAAAAGAGAAAGGCCAATGAGTCACAATTATGATACCACTCTAGAACATCTGAATTTCTTCAAATCTGATGGCTTAAGAACTGTTTAACTCTTGGCGCCTTCTCTGATAAACTTAAAATAAAATAATCTGCATTTTTAAACTCTGATTTATCTCAATCTTCAAGTTATATTGGCTTCTGGATATATCATTTAGATAACCCTCCATCTTTTAAACCGTGTCCAAAAGCTCTAGTCACTCATTCTTAGAGAAAAAAAATTGACCAGTCTCTTTCATTGAACCATGATTTCCCTAAATAAGAAAACCTGAGAATAACATCAATGGAAAAAAACTTTAGATATCTATTAGTCCTACCTCTGCACATTATAGATAGGAAGATACGTAACTTGCCCAGTGCCACTATTAGGAATAGAATTCATGGCCTCTATTTAAGCAAAGCAGACAAATACCCAACAACTACAACAAACATTGAAAATAAACTCAGAGGCAGATATCCTGAATTATTCTAATTCTAATATTCTTTATCTGAAGAGTTCAGAGTTCTTCATCTGAAGGATGGAGAAAATAGTGGCAACCTTTCAGAATGCAGTTAATGAGGTTATTTACCACAGTGAATAGGACATAGTAGATGTGTAAGAAATGTTTGTTGAATAAATCACTCCTTAAATAGACCATTTTGAATAGCATTCTCTCTTACCGTTCCTTCTCTGACTCACCTCTTCCCACTGTCTCTCCCCTAAGGCCCTACAACCTGCAAAAGCAAGTCGTAACTGATCTCACTTTCCCATTTCCAGCCGCAATCTATCCACACACTCTACAGCCCTGCCAATCTTTTTAAAACTCTCTCCCCTGTTGAAAAAACCAAAATAGAGTTTCTACTGCCTGCTGGCAAAAGAACACAATCCTCATCTTATGTTCACCCTACTACCTCAATCTGGCCCCCTGAGCCTTTTCAAGGCATTCTTCCCGTGGTTGTCATGTGCACACTCTGTGGCTCCTGGGCACACTCGCTGTCAGCTGTGAGGTCAAGCTATGCCATCCCACATCTTCCCAGAAGCCTAGCAAATTCAGATGGACTTTCTTCCCAGAGCCAATGGCAGTAATTACATCGCATCTCGTATTGTTCTCTAATTGTTTCATTCATCAATGTGGTCATTCTACTTCTCTGAACAGATTATCATTCTTTGATCGATTTTTAATATTTACTAAATATCCCTTCTACAGAGTGCCTGAATGTAGTAAACTTGAAAAAAATGTACAAATTCCGAATAATCTCAATTCTTATCAAAATAAATTATAGAAGATTTTTCCTACAATGCCAATTCCCATGCCTAAATATTTTCCTTGAAAGGACATCCTGAATACAGCAGAAATTTATAAGCAGAGAAAATTAGCAATTGAACAACACTTTTTTATACTATAAAACATCATTACTTCTATAAAATAATCTATCACATATTTATCCCATGTAGTATATTTAAGGCAAATTTCCATTGTCAAAATATATCAGCAATGCCTTAAATTAAAAAAAAAAATTACATCTACATTGTGAAATATCTTTTCGATTCAAAGCAACTATGTCTGCATTTGTGGCTACCGAGCAGGGAATATGCTGGTTCAAAGTTCAAGGTGAAAGTTTCTAAGGCTGTTTTTTTCCAGTTCCAAAGTTGTAGATGAGAACCTCCATACCTTATACCTCATTTTTCACAATGTTGATGGTTCATTTTATATTTACTGTTTTTAAGATAGTTACAGTATTAGCCACATTCTACCTGTTTGGGGAGTGCCCGGTTTACAAAAGCACAAAATGTACTTACTCATCCTTCTCTGAACAACACCCTAAGGTTATTCCTGCTTCTGAAAACTTGGCTATCATGTCAAATAACTGAACTATTTTGGTGACTGTAGTTCATAAAAAATAAAATAAGAATAAGAATTTAAAAAAAAGTCAAACAGATTGCATTGCTGAGTCAACTGGCTGATTCCAACAGAATGGCAATTTGATGCCCCACGTAAACGGTGGCTAAGAACCGTAGATCGGCCACAGAGACATAATTTTCCACTGTAGTCTTACTTAATTTCACATCTTGTATTGTACTTTGCAAAGTTTCTGGGAAAAAGACAAAGTAAAACATCTTTTGTTTGCACCATAGATAAACCGCTATTTAAGTATTTATGCAGTGGGACCTTGCAGCAGTGGGGATGTGTTCTTATTATAGTCCCTCTCCTCTGCTAACTTTTCCAGCGGTAACAACTGAATATTATTAGTCATGATAGTCCTCCAAGGTAAGATATAATTAGGGTCCTTTTAAGTAGGGAGTTTGGATAATTAGATGAGTATCCTATGCCCAACTCAGCAAAAGCTAACAGGGAATCTATATTTTACCCATAGTTAGAAAAAAAAAGTGTATAAAACAATCTCTCACTTTAACATTACTATACTGAAAATTTAATTCACTAAGTTCTAGTGTTTTCATGCTTACAATTCCCTAATCTATTAAGAAAGCCATTTTGCCAATTTCTTTCCTTCGAAATAGAGCCAACTTTCTACTGGATATCTTTCTGAAGATATGTGGAGATTTCATTTTAATGGTGCACAAAACAGAAGATAGAACCATTTGCTTCAGTTTAAAATATACTTATTTTGGAAATCTTGAATGTATCCTCTTCAATACAATCAATCACATGTTAAATTTAGTTTAAGTTTAATATTTTCATATAAAGAAAATGAATTTCATATAAAGAGAACTGAATTAATCAAATGTCTGATAAAATGCTGCAAAATGGATATTATTTGAATGCAGATATCAAATGAAATTAAATAAGACTACTTCCAAATACAGTTTTTCTTAAGAGAGTGAGTTTGGCCATCCCAGGCTACAATGTTCAGAATTGATCTAAATTCCTTCTAAGGCCACTATGCTCATGGTATTAGAATCCAACTTTTGAAATAAAAGACACACTATGTACATAGTTTCTCTTCTACTTAAAAAAGAGCAACAACTATAAGTCTGCTAACTGTATGGATAATGGATAAGCATTTTATGCATTTGATTTAACTGCATTTTCCCCCAGGATATAAAGAGTGATAGAGCAAACTCAAAGATGTGGAACTCAAATGACAGTTATGAAAAAAATCAGCTACTTTGTTGCCTTTAAAGTTATATTAATTACTGCACTTTAGTAAAGTGTGTATTATTTAGAACTATTTTCCCCTCCTTTCTGGCCACCTACACACTCCATTCCTCAACCATAAAGGTAAACATGTCTAAAATTGGTGCTAGTTTTGATAAGCCATGATGATGAGATCAGCCTAGTTCCTGGAACACAGAACTGTGACCACACAGCGACTTGCGGGCAGTTAGGTCCCAACCTAACACTCCTCGTCACCACACATTGTCATCACTGATTTGGGGCCAAGACTTGTGCTCTAAATATACTACACCAGTCAAACAGAGGTATTGTGGAATATCTGTTTTGTCACATGAAAGGGAAGGTGGGAGGGGAAAAGAAACTTTGGTTCTATTTTTAAATGCAAGGAATTTAAAACTATAAATGGTGTACAACAATGTCAATGTACTTAACATCACTGAACTGTACGTGTAAAATGATTAAAATGGTCAATTTTACGCTATGTATATTTTACCACAATTTAAAAGGAAACCTGGATGAGTGTGAGTTCTGAAAACAGTGTCTATGGGTTTCGAAAGTTTATTATAGTATGCGTTTCAGAAGTTTTTCACAACTGTCTAAGAAATTCCCAGGTCCAATAGATAGTTGGTTATAAGTGCCGCAGTGACCAGATTGCACTCTCTGCAACAAAACTCCTATTAAGCCAGTCTGCTTGGGGGCCAGTAAGCATCCATTCATTAGGAATTAGAACACAACATTTATCCACAGAAATCTCTAGCTAAAAGTTCCATAGGAAAAACTTTGAAAGAATGATGAAAGGCTATTAGACAAGGACCCTGTGCAAACATCACTTGCTCCCAGACTGAGCCCTTATGAGGAGTTGGGAAACGCAGAAACCTCTACCTTCCATCCCAGGATTGGCCTTGCCCCAGTCCTACATAGTTGCCACAAGGGCCAGAGGGAGTTACCAGGCCTCGGGGTCCCACTGAGGATGGGTTCAAGCACTTCCTAGAAGCTCCAGGCACCATTCCAAAAGGTTGAGGCTGGCTGCAACTACAAGATGCAGCTTCACTCTCCTGCCTCTAGTCAAGAGTGAGCCTGCCAGGAAGGTTATCACCGGCTGCACCCAGAGAGAACGCAAAGAGGCTCAGAAGCTGCAAGAGGGCTGTGCTTGTCTGCAGCAGCAGGGAGAGTACTTCTGCAGACTGAAAATCGCCTCAACGTGGGAGAGGTATTTGAAATAAGGAGAAAACCCACAGCACCAGGCTACAGTTGTCATCAGCACTCTATTTCCAATTGCACCGAGCAGAAACCCGTATCCCTGCACATGCACTTCATACATGGGCATCCTCTTACTCTCTCTGATTAGAACGTGAGCTGCCCTATGGTCTCCATGTATGCATAAGCAGAACCTAACGCGATGCCTGGCGCTTGGAAGGCGCTCCGCAAGGAAGGAACTCAACTCTGAAGCTGCAACCAAGACAGCGCGGGCAAAAGTCCTCCCCAACGTTCTGTGGTTGCAAACATACCCCTGCTGGTGCTGTCCCTTTGAGAAGTGAGCAATGCCTGCAGGCACCCCACCCAAACCTATGCATCCCCTGCAACTACCTACCAGCAATGGGGACCAGCAGACCGACAGCACACACATGATCCCCAAAAGTTGGATGGCGGTCTCAGTCGTGATCCGGCCCCACTGGGCGCTGGACTGCGATGCCGTGACTTTAGCCCGGCAGCGGGATACCAGGGCCTTAATGGTGGCCAGGTTGCAGGCGAAGGTGATGGTCAGCGCTGAGAGTCCCAGGAAGGCAAAGGTGGAGGCGAAGAAAAGGTTGCCCCAGTTGCGCGAAGAGCTCGTCCCATTGCCTCCCTCCCCGGTGCTAATGAAGCACCACGTCCCGGGCCACTGGATGCTGTACTGGCCCACACCCAGCACCGGCAACAGGGCGAAAGCGAGCACGGCCAGCCATACACCGAACAGCACCGAGCGGGTGGCGCGCGTCTTCATGTGGCTCGCGTACCAGTGAGGCGCTCGGATGGCCAGCGCCCGCTCGACGGCCATGGCGCTGGCGATGAAGAGCGAGGAGAGCCCAAAGACAGTCATGGTCAGACCAAAGAAAGTGCACAGCCTTCCCGACGGGTCGAGGTGCTCCCAGCGCTGCTTGGACAGGTACACGACGATGACCACAGGGCTGGTGAGCAGCTGCCCCACCAGGTCCGTGAGTGCCAGCCAGCCGATGCACAGCAGAAACGACTTCTTGCGCTTGCTCTCCCGGCGCCGGTAGCTCCGCGACACCAGCAGTATGGCCAGCGCGTTCCCCACGAAGCCGGTGATCAGCATGGTGATCGGGAAGACTACGGACACGGAGCGGCAATCCTCTCCGGCCTCCGGGGGACGCGTGAGGTTGCCCCGCGCCTCGGAGGAGCGCTCCGGCGCCCACATGCCCGCGTAGGAGTGGTTGAGGCGGGTGCAGAAAGGAGCGCTCCCGTAGCCCCGGGTCTCCTTCATGTTGGCTTGGAGGTGAGGAGAGGACGGCGCCGGGCGAACAGCAGCGGGAGCTGGTAGACGGGGGTCAGGAGGCGGTGGAGGTCCGTAGTGACCTGAGCGGGGGCTCGAGTGGGGCTGCGTTCCATGATGCGGGCGCAACCGCCGCCTCACTTTGCTACATGGGTCCCGGAGGAGCCTGGGCTTTCGGACCCCACAGGCAGTCGCTCCGTCGGCTCCGGGAAGCCTCCAGCTCCCAGGCGCGCGGTGGTGCCTGGCTCCTTCTATAAGGCCGAGGGGGGCGGGGCGCCCGTGGGTGTGGGCGTAAGTGCGGTGGGAGGAGGAGGGCGACGCAACTGGGCGCGTCTCTTGGCTGCGGCGTGACCGCGGTCCTGGCCGCCTGGGCTGGGAAAAACTTCAGAGGGATCCTCCCGAAATGCCCCAGCTCCTGGCGGGACGGGATGCTCAGACAGGCCGTCCTTCCCGGCTCCGCGCTTCCTCCTCTCTCAGCCAGGGGAGCGCCCGTGGGCCGCGGGGGCTGAGGTGTCTCTCTGGGCTACCCCGACCCCAAGTTGCCAAGGCGGACCGAGCACTCGCCCTCCTGCTCCACCCACCGACTTTTATACAGGGACTGGGTCCTCCCACTGAAGAGCTTTCTAACCCTTGCAAATGTAACTCACCTGTCCCTAAATAATCTGGGCAGATCCCACCCCTTTGCATAGCTGAGTGGGAACTTTCTCCCCTTTCTACTGCGGGACTCTAGAATGATTTCAGCGGGCCAAGGGGCTCTGTTCCCTGGGGGCGCACCGAAACTACAAAACTAATAGCGCCTCCAGACTTCAGGAAATAGGTACAGGGAAACAAAACAATACCTGATGTCGAATTCAAAGATGAAGGAAGATATCCCAACTACCACCTCCCATCTAAAAACTGTTGGTAGATGTTATGAAGGCCTCCACAATTAGTGAAAATAGGCATGATTGCCTAGTAACATCTTTTATTACAGCAATATTTTGTGTTTCACAAGCATTTCCCCATTTTATCAGAGATCCCCCAAAGTCCCCCAACGTTGCCATTACTGTTACACCCCTTTTATGGTGGGGTCACTGAGGCTCCGTCAAATGAAAGGACGTGCTCAAGACCTTTCAGCAATTCTCCGGTCTGTTTAATTACTAGAAGCACCATGCTCCTCACATGGATACACAGCATCACCACTCTCAGCAGGTGAAAATCAACTGCAAGACCAGTTATCGCCAAATCTAGGGAGGACATGGTTTTTTTGGTCTCTTCACGTTGTCCAGGAAATGAAAAGATGTTTAAAATTATTTTAAAACTTTTTTCCCTTATATTTAAGAAATTATACCGAATCATACAGCACCAAGAAGACCATTACTCAGACTTCAGATCTACTTTTGCACCATAACACGTCATTTTCTTTGCCTTGTGTAGCTTAGTTGGTATCCTTTTTGGGTGTAAATGAGTGGTAGGAGATGAGAATAGAATGTGTTCTCCTGCATTCTTTCTTTCTGTGATATTTTCGTTTTGTATGAGAGTTTGAAAAAATATCATTATAGGGTTATGTAAATTTTAAAGGCGAAAAAGCAAAAATGTTAAACTTCATTTTAACATGCATTGATCACATTACTGATTTCATTTTGTGTTTCGCTGTCATTTAAAAATCGTTTGCACTTTTGAATTTTTATTTTTAAATGTCATGTTTCTAATAAAAACAATAGCTAGGAAGGAATAGTGAAGTGGTTTTAAATGTTCCCCAAACTTTTGTCTAATGGTTTGAATTAATCTCAATCCCAAAATTGGGCAAATGTTTTTCTAGAATGTCATTTGAAAAGTAAAATAACATTTGATGGTATTCTGAGATATACACTTTTCCAAAGCATTTGGATGAAAGTACATATTGAATTTAATTTTTCAGCAATAAAATTCTAGTGTAATTATAAATTTTATTTACAATTTTAAGACCTTTTCATGATTCCTATAGCTAAGAAAGCAAAGCTGAGCTCTCTCCAGTTACATCAAAAATTATTCTTTTATATTTGAATTCTTAAAAATTTTACTTTCTCCATTGCAGTGCATGCCATAACCAATTGAACTTTATAATAGTAACAAGCATCAGGACATGAAGTATCTAAAAATTAACGTTAGCCTCTTTTACTTGCTGCTACACAAATGCACTAAATGTGCTGCTTATCAGATCTTGGGTGTAATTTTTCCCTTCATTGTTTTGCTTCATCTGATTCTAAGTTGTCTGCTTTGTAGCTAGTCACATTGCAAATGAGTGATTTGGGAATCTTAGGAGTCACACAATAGGACTCTGGCAGTTGGATTCTGGTGGGCACTTTTTACTGTTAGCAGAAACAGTATGAATTTCTGAAATTTGGTCACCAGCACCCTCTAGTGACCACAAGTCTAATAACATGCTATACACTATACTCAAGAGAATTTCTAAAAAACAAATACATGCTTTGCTTAAGGAACCTTTGTTATCTTTCGTAGGGTTCTGTCTTCTCATCAGTACATAACTATGGTCATTTTGTTTCCCTTTGAGCACAGAAACTGGCATGTCTGCCTAACCAATAGACCAATGGAGGATTAAAGTTAGAGTCAAGATAATTGAAAGAACACATCTTCAAATGTTTTTTTTAAATTGAAGTCTATATTCTCCCATTATATATTTTAACTAAAATTCTGCCCTAGAAATGATTTTAATCCACTAATTTAATTGTACCCCTCCTGTATCTTATATTTAAAAATTCACAACATATTGATGTTGAGCTGGTGTTGATGAATTTATTCTATTTACTTCTACTGAACTTCTATTAAGAAATCTTAACAGAGATGGATTCAAAAACAAGATTAATAACTAGTTTCATACAATCAGGTCTTTGATTACCTCATTATGAATGGGAAATATCTGCAATTCTTACTTCATGGAGTCAACTGGTAATTTCATTTTTTGAAGTCATTTATTCAATAAATATTTATTGAGCACCTACTCTACATAAGGTGCTGTACTAGTTGTTAGGGACACAAAACAACCATACAAGTCTATACCTAATATTTTAGTGTGTATTTTATATTTTAGTGCAAAACTCTTGATTTTTTAAATCCTAAATAACTGAAGCAAGAATATTAATCTCAGTGGCTGTAATTTGCCATGGAGGTAGGATCTTATATGAAACACAATTTTAAAAAACTATGTAGTTTTCATGAAAAACTGGGAAAAATATGTAGTTTTCCTGATCAAATGAGACTTATCTCAGGAACCCAAGGTAAATTTAACACTCAAACATCAATCAATATAATTACCATTTTAGAAAAATAAAGATGTTTTAAGGTCTTTGCTAAATCAAACACCGGGGTACATCGAGTCCCTTTTTATTGACTGCCTTTTCTCCAAACTTTTCTGCCTATTTCTTTACATTCTGAGGATTCACGATTTGGAAGGGTTCTGCTAGGTAATTTGCCTGGATTCAAACTGCCAACATTTCCTCCCCAGAGGTATGCAGCTGCTGCTCTCTCTATTCTGTTCTCATGGTTTTTCATGGCTGCTCTTTTAGCCTGGTTCCCTGTGGATTGATCTACACTATAGCTACATAATTTGTTGGTCAGTGAGTGATGGGGGCCACTGTCTCCGTGGTTTCATTGATTATAGGGATTCTCCTCTAATTTCCAGCTTCTCTGACAGCTTTGGGTGGTGCCCTGACATTTTAAGCTTGAAAAAGCTTCAGCTTTCTGCCACCCAGGGTGCACACAGTGGGGAATGCACTCATAGAAGAAAAGCATCAAAGTCATAGATATAGTCCTGAGTAGTTTTACGTTTCAAGACTAGATTACTCACTGTTCTCTGCTTGCTGTTTCACCAGGCCCCGGGGGGATTCTCACTCATGCATAGCTTAGCTGTCAAATAGATTTGGGCAGAAATTCTATTTTATTCCTTTTGTGGTTCTCATTGCCTGGATTTCCTATTTAAATTTGCAGTGGCCTTTCCAGCCTTGAACGCTAAACATTGGCACTTTTTCCCCCAATAAAGCTGTGATTTTTCCACCATGAATTCCCATGAACATAGTCAGAAGGTTGGACATCACCCTCATTCCAAAATGCCAGTCATTCTTAATTCTTATCCCTTTCAGTTGCAGTGTTTTGAGATTAATCTCTTCTTTGGTTTTTGGTATACTTTTGAATACTTTTCAGTGAATTTTAGTTGTTGTTTTTAAATTTTAACCAGATTTTATAATTTGTTTCCTGAAGGGCAGTGTGATGACATAAAGACATACAGTTCAATAGAACAGAATACTACAGATATATAGATACAGGTAAATAGGTATCTATATAGATATACAGACACGGATATAGATACAAAAACATGTATACACACATTCATCTATATGTGCAAATTCAATTAATTTTCAGCAAAGGGGTTAAGGTAATTCAATAGAGAGGTCTTTTGAACAAACGGTGCTGGAAAAACTGGATACCTGTATATAAATAAAAGTGAACATAAACCTTTAATCTCATACCACACACAAAACAGACCATAGAGTAAATGTAATTATATTTAATCTTAAAGCTATAGATCTTCTAGAATAAAACAGGAAAAAATCAATGTGCCTTCTTTACCCTCCTGTTAGTACTGGAAGTATTCCTGCAACTTGTCTTTTGTTTCTAAAATTTAATAACATGTGATTATCTCTTTTGGCTAGTATGTATAGAAATTCTTCACTCTTCTTAAATACCAAGAATAATCCAACAAATTCTTTATAATTGTTTGTATTATTTAGAAGTTTTGCTATAAGAAGAAATGGTGCGATAACATTCTTGTATATACTGGTGTGTATATTTGTGGTGTTTATTTTTACATGATAAATCCTTAGCAGTGGACTGCTGTACACTGATGAGCCCCAGATTTATATCTGCAGCCTACACTTCTCCTTTAAACTCCAGCTTCATATATTAAATTGACTATTTATTGTCCCATTTGGATAGTCCATAGACACCTGAATATGTTCAAATCGAACTTCAAATTTTCTTCCCCATTTCTGGTTCTACCTACGTCTTCCCAATCTTACCACCCACTTACCTAAGGCAGAAATTCAATGGCCATCCTTGAGTCTTCCTTTTCCATCATCTGTCTTCCAATCCATCATTTAGTAGTATTAACTGTAATTTCAAAATATGTCTCATGTACATTCACTTGTCTCCATCTCCACATCTACCACACTGGTTCAAATAACTACCACCTTTTAATTAATCTACTGCAATAGGTTTTAATTACCTTGATTTTATAATTTTAAATTATGTTTATTGTAACATATTGAGCTAAACAATAAAGTTTAAAAAACATTTAGATATTCTAAAATGTCAGTAAAATCCTCTTCACGTGTCCTTATCATCATTCCCCAATTCACCAGTATTAACAGGTTGGGGTGTATTCTTTCAGATTTTTTTTTTTATGCTCATACAAGAATATTTCCACTCAACATACACAAGTTTTTGCTTTTCTGTTTGCCAGCTCTGAATATTATTGCTGTTTAAAATGTTTACAATCTGATGGGTGAAATGTTTTATTCTTAATGTGGATTTCCCTACTATTGAAAATCCATTTTCATGTTTATTAACTTCCTCTTCATTAATTGATCTTTGTTCATTTTCTGTTGGAATATCATTATGTTATTAATTTCTAGTTCTTTGTGTAGTTAGAGATATTTCCTATTTCTTATTTTCCTACCTCATCCATCATTTGGCTTAACTTTTTGTGTCATGTCTATTACCACATATAAAAAATGTATTCCGAAAAATGCTCATCTTTTTCTTTGTGGTTTTGAGGATTCCTGCTTAATAAAGATGATCTCTCCTTAATTCTTATACTTGTTACATTTTGTATTATTTTTGCTTTAATATTAGTGAATAGGGTAAATAGAACCAAATAGATTAAAATTTTTACTTTTTAGCAAATGGTAATGAGATGGAAGTTTAACTTCTTTTTTGATGGATCATCAAATGGATAGCTAGCCCTATTCACTAAACCACAGTTCGTCTCTTAACTGAAATCCCATTTTGTCATATTTAAATTTCTAGATAGCCCAGCACCCAGATCCTGGTTTCTAAATACCATTCTCCAAAAGCAGGGCTCCCTGCAGAAATGGCTGATTTATGGCTGTGGCAGGGAAAATACAAAATGAGCACAGAGCATATTGTACCATCAGAATTAGAGAAGTGCTCAAAAGACAAAGAAGACATACATGTCAAAGGGATACAGGAGCCCAAATGAAAAGAATACCCAATGGCCAAAATGGGAATAATTTGAGCAATAAAATATGTAGTATTGAGTTATAACCCAAACACTAAATATACACAAGTTCATACTGATATACGTGACTGGGTAAATAAATGGGAAAGAAGAGACAAACCATATATAGATACATAGATATAGATAGATATAGATATAGATACAGTATAAATCTCCCCTCCAGGAAGTGGGGCAGTCCCTCCTCCTCCTTCCTTGAGGGTATGCTAGACTTCCTGACTGACTTCCAAAGGATATAATATAAAAGGGGAAAAATGGTAACTTTACAGTGGAGAAACCTGGCAACACTATCTTTACCAGGTGATGGTTAACATCACCAGTAATTCAAGTGGATGTTATCTATGCACGTCCTGATACAGTGTGATGAGAAGGGCACTTCGCTCCCGTAGTGATCTTTCCAAACCCCATCACCCCAGTCTTAGAAAATAATAAACCCAAAATGAGGGACATTCTACAGGATACCTGCCAATACTCCTCAAGACCCATGAAAAACAACGAGAAACAGTCACAGACCATAAGAGAAGGGAAGGCATAACTGTAAGCAATATAGTTCATGGATCCTGGAACAGAAAGAAGACATTAGTGGAAAAAATGGTGAAAATCAAATAAAAGCTGGAGTTCAGCTATGTTAAAATAATGGTTTCCTAGTTTTTACAAACATATTTTAGTAATGTAAGATAATAACAATGTGAAAAACCGGATGGGGATGTATGGGAACTCTGTATTATCTTTGCAACTTTTCTGTGTATCTAAAAATATTCCCCCAATAAAGTTTTTAAAAATTCACTTACAGTAATGTATTTTCTATTTCTCTATTTTCTTATTCTATTTCACTGGATTATTTGTATTTCTAGGTATACTACTATTTTGTTTTGAGGTTTAACATTCATAGTGAAGTGCAACAATCTTAATTGTATAGATGAGTGATTTTTTTTAAACATATATAAGCACAACTGTAATCATCCAGATTGATACACTTGTATACAATTCTAGTAACCTGTTTCTTGTGACTTAATCCAATCAATAACCAGCACCTTGCCCCATGAGGTAATCACTATTTTGACTTCTATCATTATAGCTAAATATCTGTTCTTGAACTTCGTATAAATGGAATCACACAGTATGTATTTGTGCCCTGATTAGTCTTCCATAAAACTTCCATGTGTACTTGAAAAGAATGTGTATTCTGTTACTCGGTAGTGTTCTACATCAATTAAGTCAAGTTTGTTGGTAGTATCCTCTTATATCTTTACTGATTTTTCACATTATATTGAGATGTATAGAAATCTGTAATTGTGGATTTCTGGTTTTGCCATGCAGTTCTATTTTTGCTTCATGTTTTGAAGCTTAACACGTGTGAACATTTAAGATTGTTATGCTTTCATAATTGACTCTTATCAGTATGAAATGACTTTTACCCTGTGTTCTTTGCTCTCAAATCTACTTTTCTGAAATTAATATAACCATTCTATTTTTTTGATTAGCATTATCATGGTATGTCCTTTCCCATACTTTTGTCTTTATATTTACAGTGGCTTTCTTATAGCAGCATATAGGTCTTGGTTCATTTATCCAATGTGACACTTTATAATTGGGAGCTTTTGATCATTTACATTTAATGTAATCATTGCTATGGTTTATAGTTTAAACCTACAACTCTGTTTTCTATTTGCCCATTTGTTTCATTTTTTCCCTTTCCCTGCCTTCTTGGATTATTTATGATTCCATTTTCTTCCTTCTTTATGATCTTAGTTTAAGTTCAGTGGTTGCTTTGGGATTATCAGACTGCCTTCAAGATAGGTTATGTACATCTTGTGTATAACCTTACAATAGTACACTTCTATTTCTCCCCTTAACCTGTGTGCTGTTACTGTATATTTTACTTGTATATATGAAGTCTCACAATCTGTATTTGCTTTAAACAATCACCTTTAAAGATGTTTAAATAGTAGGTAAAAACTATATTTACCCACATGGTTAGTACATCCAGATTTTTATGTGGTATTGATTTTTTTCTGCCAAAAGAACATCTTTTAATATTTTTTGTATTAGTGTTTCCCCAAAAATAAGACCTAGCCACACCATCAGCTCTAATGCATCTTTTGGAGCAAAAATTAATGTCTCGGTATTATATTAATTTTACCATCTTATATTAAAATATGCATTAGGTCTGGCTAGGTCTTATTTTCGGGAAAACACTAGGTAGAGACCTGTTGGTTCAGATTTTGAGCTGAAAGTTTGTATTTCACCAATATTCTTTAAAGAGTATATAGAATGTAAACTAATAGGCTGTTTCTTGCAGTCCTTTTAAAGATACTGCACCATCTTCTCATTTGCACTGCTTCTGACAATAGGTTGACTGTCATTCTTACCACTGTCCCTGTATGAACATCTTTTTCTCTGGCTGCTTTTCCCCATCACAGGCAATAAGCAGTTTGATTATGAACAGTTTTGCTGTAATTTTGTTTCTATGCTTGGGATTCTTAAGAGCTCTTGGATTTGTGGTCGTTTACTTCAAGGTGTGTACTACTCAGGACTCACCTGAAGACTTGGGAGGACCCATTGGAGATCCCCAGGCTATGTTAATAGACATGACAAGCTCAAGGGCTAGGATACATTGACAAGTGTAATGACCAAAATTAACCACACAGGATGGTCTGCACATTAACTCTTAAATGGGTAGGTAATGGTGGGTAATCACATCCCAGGCCTATAGCTTTAGTAAAAGGCTAACCTTCACCTTAAGCCAGACCTCTTCTTGTGTATCTAGGGCAGGGGTGTCCAAACTGCAGTCCGTGGGCCAACTGCAGCCCACAATCCATTTTTAATTGGCCCGCAGCAAATTCCAAAAATATATTTAGTTTACTTAAATAAACCAGGTGAAGCAATACGTACTTCACCTCGAGTGAGTGGCCCGGCTGTTTGTGTATTTTACCGCATATGGCCCTTGTTAAAATAACGTTGAAAAAAGTTTGGACACCCCTGCTCTAGGGTAACATACTTTTAAAGTCAGTGACTTTCTTTTCTAGACCCCTCAACAACAGACCCACTGGCAACAGAGGACAACGCTCTAAGAAAACTCATTTTCTTGTTGCTTACATACCATCTCTATTTGTTGCAATTGTTAACTACCCTGTGCCCACCAATGTATAAGCAGCTCTCCACTTTTCTTTTTATCCAATTCTAGAGAATTCCCTGCTTTGCTTTTCTCCCACCTCCCTAATCTACCAGCAAAAGATTTCATGTAACCTTCCTTGTATCTATCCCTTTGATTTTTAAGTATAAAATAATCTGCAAAACTGCTATTCCTCAAAGCATTTTCTCAGTCCTTTGAAATTTTGCTTCTGGATCCCGCCTTCGGCCTTGGCTCAAATAAACTCAAACTTTGTTTAGGCTTGGACTTTTCTTTCGACACTACCGTGTCCCCTCCCCCTCAGGGAGAATGCAAGTCTCCACTCAGGCATCTCCTGAGGTGCATTGCAGAAACTCTCAAGGGAGTAAGGTGGCAGCAACCAACAGGGTTCGCCTTGCTTGCTTTCCCTTTGAGGCATCCTCCATGGCCACGTGTGCAATATACTGAAAAATGCTGTACAGGTGGCCTGAAGCAAAAATTCTCCTTATTTCTCTACTTGATGTTTAATGTTTTCTATTCTTGAAATGGAAATTTAGATAATTGGGTTTTTTTTCCTAATATATTTCGAAGGTACACATTCCCCTTAGAATTGCTTTAGTTGAATCCCCCAGATATTTAGAATATTTTAAATTTGCATTGTCATCTTTCTGACCTATGGAGATGTTTAATTCCAAACCTTTACTTTCTAGTTTTGTCATTGATTCCTAGTTTAATTGCATCGCGTCATAGAATATATTGTGATGTGAATCCTTTGAGAATTGTACGAATCCAGTCTGTGTGTGTTCCATGTGCAGTTGTTGGGCAGTGTTTTAATCATCAGTTAAGTAAAATTAGTTGTGTTGGTCAGGTATCCTATATGCTTAACTCTATTTTGTATTTTCGAGTATTTAGCCCTATGATTTCTAAACTACAGGGGTCTATTTGTCCTTCCAGTTCTATTTACATTTTGGAAGTTACTAGGTATTCACAAATTTATGATTACCTTAATGTTAAATTGGCCCTTTTATCATTATAAACTGTTCCTACATCTCTTTAGTACTTAACTGGATTAGTCTATTGCATTTTATATTAATATTGCCACATTATGTAATATTGGCATAATACCTTTTTCCAACCTGTGGTCTTATTCTGGATATGTATCTTATAAGACATAATGGAGTTTAGAAATTTTAATTGTCTACTAATCTTTGATTGGAGTGCGTAATCCATTTTTATTTAATTACTGATAGTTTAACTGGCCTGATGTATTTCACCTTTTTAAAATTTATCTTTAAAAAAACCTCATTTGTAATAATGAAATTTTCATTATCCCATTTTTCTCATCTATTGTTTGTTGTATCTTCGATTATTCTTTTAGTGGTGGCTGTAGAAATTAAAATGCTTCCTTGACTTATTAAATACTATAGTTTTGATTATACAAATGTAACTTTAATCTGCTTAAGCAAGCCTTCTCGTGCTATTCTCTTGCTAAGTACCGTTTCCCCGAAAATAAGACCCAGCCGGACAATCAGCTCTAATGTGTCTTTTGGAGCAAAAATTAATATAAGACCCGGTCTTACATTATATAAGACCGGGTCTTACGTTATATAAGACCCGGTCTTATAGTATATTATGTAAGACCCAGTCTTACATTATAGTCAAGTAAGACTGGGTCTTATACTAATTTTTGCTCCAAAAGATGCATTAGAGCTGATTGTCCGGCTAGGTCTTATTTTCAGGGAAACATGTTATGACTTCCTATTCTTCAAGCAGCAGCTAAATTTGTTTATATTAAAAACTAGACCACTTCAAACCTTTCCACATTTTCTAACTATTCTTAGAATACAATTCAATTTCCTTTCTATCGCCTATAAGCCTGGCACGACCCGGCCTCTATCTGTACCACCTTATGCCATTTATTTCCTCATTGAACCATACATCAGTTTCACTATTATCTTCAAATACTTTGCAACTCTGGCACAGATATTTTAAGAATTATATTGCCAAGGATAATTTGCCTGACCTTTATATCTTCTATTCATCACCCTATCTAATATAATATACAACCACCCCTACTTTTCCTTCATAGTACTAACCAAAATTTGTAATTGTTTTCTTTGCTTCAATTTATGATTCACGAGAATACCTTACTATCTCACCATCTAATCATTAACTAGTTCACTGCCTAGCATGCAGTAGAAACTCAATCAACATGTAATTGAATAAACATAATTCTTTAGTACGTTCTAAATATTGATACTGTTGAATTACCCTTCAGAAGCCTGTACGTACTCAATGACAAAAAAATTAAGAATTTTACAATAGCGATATTTAAAAAGCCCCAGCAATCAAAATAGCATGGACTAATGAACATGGAAAACAATGGTGAGCCTGAAAGTCTTTCAGGGGTAGGTAAAAAAGTTCAATTTGTTAAATATATCAGTCTCTGGAATCCTTCAACAAGACTTTTCTACATTTAATTTTAAATTGGTATTTTTCTGACACATGACAAGTCTTTCAAATGTACAGGAAACACATAGGTTTGCTACTTTCCAATAGGTTTACAAACTCACGTCAAACATGTTATATTTCTCATATCAGGTACTTGTCTTAGAATGCTTTATGAGCATATGGAATGCTTTATGAGAAACCTGGATTTAAACCCATTTCCATCGTTAATTTAGGGGAAAAGATGAAACTATCACTATTACAAGTGAAATGGCCCAATCCTCTCTCAGCACTTTCCCATCCTAGGGTTTTAGTACAGCAGGTTTTGCAGCACTGGGTATGCAGCCTATTAACGTGGTCTTAGTTTCTGGTAGAGAAAGAACTACACTTTTTGACCTTCCCTTTTTGGTGTTTCTAATGCATTAATAACAATGACAGTTTTAAGTATGATATAGGGCAATGCAATCTTGTTATTCCAATTATACCATTTACAAAGGTGCAAATATGTCCTATTCTCTGATCATGGTCACTACATCAAATTAGAATTCTTAAGCTCTAATAGCCACATTTTTCAAATTACAAGAATGCGATGATTTATTTTCCCTGTTCAGAATTCTGATGTGATGCATTTAATCATTGAAAAGGCAGCATTCAGAAGGTTTGACATCAACAGGTAGATTAGAGACGACACTAAGATTATTAAAGACAGCAATTCATCCAACTTGTTTTATCCCAAACACTTCCATTCTATATTTTCAATTTTCAAGTTTTCATTTCACTCCTGAGCAAATAACTCAAATTATGCATTTTCCTAACAGCTAGTGTTATGTATCTAAGTCCAAGTAAATGTCCAAATCATTTTTGACAATAAAATGTATTTCACTGGTGTAATTAAGCAATAATATATTGTATGCTATTTTCTTCTACTAAAAGCTTTTAAAGCCTTAAAACTCTATTTTTTATTACACAGAATTTTAATATACATTTGAACCATTTTGAACTCTACTTAATCTGGTCCTACATCAGGTTAGTGATACAAACTATTTTTTAATTCATTGCTTATTTTGCAAACAATGCTCAACACTACATTTAGTTCCAGGGTCATATACTCTAAAGGAACTCAATTTATCAATCCATAGCGAAGCTGCTTTTGTTAGTATTTTTGCAGAAGCATGTTAGAAATAGTTGACCAAAAAAAGTATTACTTCCAGAGTAATAATTTTTAGTGCTTCTGTTCTCGGTGATATAAAAAGAATCTAAGCAAGATTTCAAAATGTATGCCTGTGAGGCTGACCTTTGTTTCCAATTCTATTTTAGCTGTTTGCAATAAACATAGCTTGCATCCTTTAAAAAGAACACTGAAGACAATGAACAATGTCATTACATGCAGTTTCTAGATCCCATACTACACTGATGCATGGCTAGACTGATAATTGTAAACCTTTTCCAGCTTGTAAAGAAATGGCCTTATTAAACTTTAAAAGGATAAATGTTTCTTCTCGAGACTTACGTTGATAACTGGTTTTCATGCTTGTAAAGATATAACATCAAAATAAAAATTCCAGCAATCAAAAAATGTTTTTCAGTAAAGAATAAGCATTCATTCTTTTATTAGCACTGGGAAAAAAAACACAACTCATCAAAGCCTCTTAAGAAACATAGATATTAACTGAATCCCTTGTCAAACACTTGTTGTTTGCTACAACAGGCTGTTCTAAGGGGTAGGAATACTGGGTTAAAAAAAAGGCCTGCCAAGAAATTCACCTAATTCCTACGGCAATTCAGAGGAACCCAAGATGTACCCTAGTATTCTGACTTGAATCATGAAGGCCAAGTGTGAAAAGGATGATAGTGGGGTGTGTGCAGTACATTCCAGGCACAAGAAACTTATACACTGAGAGTCGCATCACAAGTAGTGGGTAGTACATATAGGCTGTGAACCCAGGCATACTAGATTTGAGGCGGTGAGGTGTTACAACTTAAAAAAAAAAAATGACCTTTTTATGATATGAAATTTTACTTTAATCCTGAAAGCTATGGGAAGATTCTGAAATAAGTGACACGAATAGAATTGCTTTTTAACAAGACAATTCTGGTGTCAGAGTGATGAAAGGATCACTGCTTGATGAAACTAATTTAGCAAATACTATGGAAAACCTTTTATACGCCAGACAGGACTAGAGACCAGATGACCATTTGGGAAGCAACTGCAGTAGCTTAGCCTATAAACCAAAGTAGTGGCAGGAGGAATGCAGCCGTGTGGGTTTGAGGGTTAAAAGGTGGAACTATCAATTCTAGGTAAATCAGATTGGGTTTGGAGTGGGGAAGCAAAAGAGAAATCTAAGGATTCCCAAGTGATAAAGCTATTTATTGATGTGAAATATAATACTGGTTTTGATGGACAGTTTGCGGCGAATTTAGATATGGTGAAACTGACTTTGTTTAAAGGGAGACACAGTAAGCAGACAAGGATTTGGTGCTGTAGAAAGGAGTAAATAGGAAACAAAACTTCTGAATTATTAGTATATATGAAATATCTGAAGACATGAATGGGGGGTAAAAATAACAGGCATTATTTGCTGTATACTTATGTGCCAGGTGTAAAAAATATGCCCGGGATCATATAGCTACCATGAAGTAAAAATTCAAATCAGGCACTCCAACTGTGGGGAAAAGTAGAAATCAAATATCATTGTCAATTCTATAATTGGATCCCACTCATTACCGCAAACTTTACTTCATGTTACATTCAGGTTAGTGGTACTCAGTCCGCCTTTGTAATGACCCCATTAATAACAGGCTACAGACCTTTCAGGGGTAGGTAAAAAAGTCTTTTTGTTCTGAGTATACCACTAAGGTCTTTCACTCATCACTGTTTTCAGTGTTCAATGTGGTAGTTTAATTTAGGCAGTATTATGAAGGTCCTTATTTTTCCAAGGTTTCCTACACCGTTATTTTTGGTCCTCTAAGACATGACGAAACCTTGAAGCCTCAAAAATTAGCTACCTTATTCACCTATAAATTTGTCCTTTAAGACTGACTACTCAAGTCAATTTTCTTAAGTTTTGCCTTTTCATTCAAACAAGACGGATTCTTCCCATTTTATCAGACTTTATTTCTACCATGAGATACTTTGTAACAGTGTTCCCTCACTAGATTGAAGTTATGGGAAAGGGATTGTCATACATTTTTAGCTTCAAATCCAGATCTTTTTTATTTCCTTGAGTAATGCTACATAGCTTTCCTCATAATCTTAGATATACTTTAGTCATTCAATAAAGTATTTAGGAATTTACCTGGTTATTGCAATTTTCTTAATGTTAATACTTTTTGTGTGTGCTAAATATAGAAACTACTAGTTATTATCTGTTTATCTTTTATATCTGTGTATAATGCTACAACACCTTGTACACCGTGAAAGTACCCATGCACTCTAATATGGCTGGGAAAAAAAGTGTAACACGTTTACTGGTCACTCTCAGTGACTACATACTTGGCTCTAATACTACTTGGATCCATCTCTCCTGGTACTATTAACTGTCAGGGCTCCTACTGAAGGCTGAATCCACCACCACCTCCACAGTTCCAGATCCTATTCCCTCAATTACTTGATGAACCTCTCTAACAGTGCTCCCCTCCCTCTCTCCATCATCTACTTTCTGTTCTATCGGAGAATGAAGGCATGTCAAAGACATAGGAGCCAACCTAAAGAACTCCCAATAGCCAAAGCTGGAACAACTTGAGCAATAAAATAACAGCACTGGACTCTGACCTAAGGTGTAAACTAAATATGCATGTGTCCATGCAGATATAAATTAGGAGACAAATATTTCTTACAGAAGAATCTGAGTAAGTAGCCCTCCCCATCAGAAGGCAGAGTTTAATCCCTCCCCCAACCCCCACATCTCATCTGAAGATGGACTATACTTAGAAATTTGTTACCAAAGAATGGAGGAGGTTAAGGGGAAAGAAATTACAATGGTGAATTAGGGCAATTCCTACTTTAATCAAGTGAGGAAGGTTAACATCCCCAGGAGGTCATATGGATATTATGTATCCCAGAATGATGTGATAAGAAGCGCACTTTTTCTTTGTGGTATTCTTTCCCAAAACCCACAACCCTGGTCTAAGCACAAGAGAAAACACAAACTCAGAATGGGGGGACATTCTACAGGATATCTGGCCACTATTCCTCAAGATTGTCAAAGTTATCAAAAGCAAAGGCAAAATGTCAGACCACTGGGGACTGAAGAAATATGACAACTAAGTGCAATGTGGTGCCTGGGTTGGTTTCTGGAGCAGAGTAATGGAAAAGAAGGTGAAATTCAAATAAAACCTGAACTATAAGTAACAGTAAAATACCAATGTTGATTTCTTAATTTTGACAAAAGTATGTTAATGGTGGAAATTGGCTGTGGGGTATATAGAAACTCTCTGTAACATCTTCAAAAATTTTCTGTAAATTTAAGGTTATTTCAAAATAGTATGCCTGTCTACCTACCTTCTCATAAATGACTGAAATTAACATGTTCTTACCAAATCACTAGATTAAAAAACATCTGACCATTGTGGTTTAATGCTTATCTTCTCGAACAGGTTATTTGGTTGTTATCAGAGGTAATACTAGAATTTACCATCAAACTTGAGAATGAATCCCCATTTAGCCACCCCTGTGGTTCTCTTGGGCAAGCTTTTATTTCTTTAAGCTGTTATCACTCCTTTTTGTAAAATGGGATATATAATGGTATATAAAGGTGACAGGAAAAATTAGATAATACATGTAAACCCCTTACTACATACCTTAAACTCTTTTATGTATGTGTGTGTACACACACACACACACACACATAAATCTAACAATTATATCAAAAACAAGGCAGAGTAGAGAAATTCCCTACTTTTCTTACCAACATCTACAAGACTGGCTATAGATGTCAGACAGCAAGAAGAGATGAGACAACTTGTTTTGAGATAAGACCTGCTTTATCTTCATAATTGTGCCTAGAAACGGTCTTGAATTTAGAGCTTGCTCTGAACTTGGACATTTGCTAACAGATACCATTTAATATTGTTCAGATGAAAGGATTCCAAACAGAAACTTAAGAAAACTTAGCAGTTAGAATAGAGAGTTGTTGAGAACTATCTATGAAGTGACAGTTTTAAGAGTAATTCAGGAAGCACACTACCGCGTGCTATGAAATAAGGTATGCAGTGTTCTGGTAGAAAGTATTAAACTAATTTGGGTACTCTACATTAAAAAAAAAAGTCATAAAAATGTTCAACACCCAATGTTACAGTGACTACTCTTTGTACTGTTTTAAACCAGCACTAATATATAAAAACAAGATGACACATAATGGGTAAGCGAACATAAAGAATTTTAAAATACAATGAAAAGTAACAAAGACTAAATAGCTTAAAAAATGAATACTAAATCAGAGCTTAAAAATTCTTATTTATTTCTAACAAACACCACTTGATGCTTGACTCACAAGCTTTATTTACATTTGTCTACAGCATCATTTCCTTATGAAATGAACTAGTACAGTTTAGTTAAACCAAATGAAATCATAATCATCTGAACTGTCTGTAAACTATTAGCTAAATTTATAATCTTGCTTTTGCTTAGTACAGCCAAAGTTTTAAATACAGAAAGCACAAGAATAAACCAACAGTAACATGGAGAATCTAGAAGATCTGGGCAATTTAGAAGGTGGACTTTCAAGAAGTCTGAGGCACAATTACAAGAGAGAAAAATTCTTGTGCAAACTACAGTAAACGTAGCAAAGAAAATTAAGACATAAAAAACAAGGGGCAAGATCATTGTAAAATGTTATCAAAATATTTCTACGTAAGATATTTTGCTTTCATCTTTAGATCAGTTGAAGAGAAAAACCTCTTCTTTTAAAATAAAAAAACAAATATAATTTTGTTTGGTCTGTCTACAAAATACCTTAGAACATTTCAATTTTTAACTGCAGAAGACATTAAATGTTAAGGGAAAAAAACAGAACAAGAAAAAATGGGTACCGATCCCCATAACAAAAAGTCCCAAGCACAACTGTTGATTTCCCTTTAATATACTTACCTTGCATTGTCACTGAAGATACTGTTAAGAGAAACCTTTTTGTTTTTAAACAAGACGACATAATAAAGCTCAATGACCAGGTTTTAATTTTGAGAAATAAAACAAACTCTTAAAAAGTATTTTAAGCCATTAAGTAAGTTCAAGTGAATAGAAACAATTATTCCTGCTTATGTCATACAGAAATAAGCATTCATTTGTTACTCAGAAGAGAATTTTATGCAGTGTGTTTAAAGTTAAACATCTCATGGCAAATGTTCGCTTAAATTCACAATGTTTCTCTTGGTCTTTCACCCAAAGAGAAATATGCTTCAGAAGCTTTCTTCAATTTGCTCTTCATTAACTATGATTGAGTTTTGTCTATCCTATCATATGTGATAACTGGATTTTTAAAGGATTATCACACAAAGCTTCTTAAAATATTAAAATAAACATTTTGAAATAAGATGTTTTTCTCATCAGACAGCCGAAACAACAGAGAAGAAATGGACTGTTAGATATTTTTACCCAAAATTATGTCTCAGAAAGGGAGCAATGAGTAACACCTTTCTCCTTCTACAATTCACAAGATTTTTCTGCATTAAATGTGGTGGTGCAAAAAGTAAAAGTCAATAAAAGAAAGGCAATGATTCTAAGGCACCCTTAGCATAGGGAACTTCAAAATAAAGAAATTTCTGTTTTACAACTAGTTCCAACTTTTTCTGGTAAGAATCACTTAGGTTAACATAAACAGGTTGACTCCTTTTCTCAGATTAACATAGACTATTTCCAATTACTTTACCAACAGTCTTGCCTCCATGCCAGAGTTCAGGCAAGCCTAGGTAATCCTGTCTTACGTCAATAAACAGTTCATATTTGGAAATGAGAAAACAAGAGTTCAAATTAGAAAACAAAGTACTTTGTTATAGTGCAGATGGTTTTAAATGAAGCAAATGGTGGTAAATAAAGAATGACAGAGCATCTAATTTTGGGACATTATGGCTTAAAATACTATTTACCTTTAATTTCACAAATAAACACAGCTATATTGTTCTGAAAAGCAATGAAAGGCATGCACCTCTACTAGCAGATTTAGCACTTTTGACCAAGTAAGACACCAACTTCTTAAAAAATATGCTTCATGCACTGTACTGGATTTTTTTTTAAGATGTAAATTTTAATACATTATTTCTTTTTTGAACTTGAACGGGAACCAGAATGAGATGATCCAGAAGATGACCTGTGGTGCCTGTAAGACATAACGGAGAAAGCAGATAGTCTAGTAAGCTGGAGCTGGGTGTCAGCATTCATTCATCAGACTTTTGAGAATATAAAAAATTAAACCACATTATACTGGCAAAATAAATAATTAAAGTCTAAGACACAAACTTAGACACACAAAATTAACTAGTGTGTAGACCTTGGATGTGAGCCCAGTAATAATATCATTTAAAATTCACTATAATTAAAAAAATACCTCATTTCAAGATATAGCCACCTCTCAATTATTTAAGGTAATGAAGAAAAGCCTTGCAAAAATGCATCAAATTACAGGTAATATACAACAAAGGCATATAAACTTGGTAATGAAAATGTGACTAAAACAATCTCTGGTAACACTGTAAATAGTGTGGTAAGTCTGTATGTAAAACAGATACAGCAAGGCTTCTGTGTATGAGAATATATATTCATAAATAATTACATTTTGGAAATCTAGGTCTCACAAGATGATTGCACAATTAGTTATTAGGGTTATATTCATGCAGCTAATATGAATAAGTCAATATATCAACCTGGGTAAAGTAGTGGTGTTCCGAGGGGTTGGCCCTGGGCTCAGGGTTGTTTAGTGTTTTCACCAATCACCTGGCTTATGGAATAGAGAACATGTTCATTAAGTTTAGATGACAACAAACTAGGGGGATTTTATGTGGCTAAGATAAAAATTTGTAGAAGTGGTAAGAAAGCAACAAAATGAATTTCGCTCATATATGGAGTAATTTTCTTACAAAAAAAATGCAGAGAAACAAGACTAGTTGTGTGTAACCTTAACAGCTAAACTTCAAAATATGAAGAAGCAAAACTAATCATTCCATACAAGTAAGAATCGTGAGTTAATCGTACTACCACTGAAGGCGGCAATAATCAGACTTCACCTAATCCTTACTTTCACAAGCTGAAAAGATATCTGCCAAAATTACAAAGGAAACCATTAAACTGACTATGCAATTAGACACTGAGAATCAAGAGAAAGTTAATGAAACTAAGTAATTAATTAGCCTGCTATACAAAAGGCTGACAGATGACATGCTCTCCAAATTTAAAAATGTCAATACAGGTAACGTAATCTACTAAAGGTCTTTCTCAAAAAGAAAAAAAGAAGGGATTTGTACTGTAAGACGAAAAAATGTATTAGCTATAAGAACAACTGCCTTAGAAAGGGAATGAAACAATTTGCTGTGAAAATGCATTTATACATATTTAAATGACAGATTTCCAATAATCTAGAATAGTTATTTTTATTAGAGGTCCTAGAATCCTGATTCCTAATATTTAATGTAAAATCTATAGCATAAATTAATACATATAAAAATCAACTTCTAAATTACTTCAATATACAGCTTCTGAATTAAAATCTTAAAAGACAGAAATAACCGAGAGTTGGCTATAATTATATATGAATATATTATTTAAATAATAAAATGAACAGATAGTGGAAGAGTGGTTTGAGCTACAACTGTTCTAAATAACCTGATCAAAGCATACAGGATAAACAAAGTCATTACTGTTTTCTGAACTTCAAAGTTGAAAAGCATAATTTAAAATTAGAATAAAGATTACGAAAATCTAATCCTTGACTAGGAAGTTTAATTTATTAAACACACTTAGGAACACCCATTCTTATTTCTACAGAAACCCAAACCTTTCGGGTGACCGTGATCTTGTTCGTCTTTTTTTTCGATCACCAGATGAAGAAGATCTAGAACGACTTCTCTTTCTGTTCCTCTCAGGAGAAGATGATGAACTTGAATAAGATCTTTTTCGTGGGGAAGAAGAGCCCCTGTGGGATCTGGAGCTGGATCTTCATTGATTGAGAAACAAATCAAACATTTCATTACAAGAAGAAACGAGGCAGATCATTTAGTTAACAGCTCCAAAAATAAACAGGATTTATAACTTAAAAATTTATAAGAAGAAATACTTACTATTTACTCAACAGATGACTTCTGGTTCAACCATGAAAACAATTCTATTTAAATACACTTACTTTTACTTTAATTTCATCTCTTTTTAAAATTCTAAGTGTTCATCACTTAAAAACCAGCTTAATACATTAAAATAGAATTCTAATTTTTTTTTTAAACTTAAAGCTTTCATTTTAAAGTATACATAAATAGGCAAACCAACAGGTAACTACATTTATACAAATTTATGTCTAGAAAATATATCCTTCCATTTGGAGAAAAAATAAGTATCCTATATACAACTTCCCAAGAAAAACAAACGATTCCTTATGGAATTACAAAACTTACTAAGTTGCTACAGAAAAAACAGGGATAGGGGACTGGAATGATAAAGAACAGTAACTACTAAATTGCTAAATATTCAAAGAAAAATAAAATGAGTAATTTTGAAACTTGATTTATAGTAACAATATTTATTTTTATGAAGGACCACTATTCATGAAGTATGAAGTGTTGACATTCACATGTTTTAGAGGTAGAGGTAAACGTGAAAATGTTTACAAATTTTTTTTCTTCATTTACGTATTTTGGTTGAAGTAATTTAGCTCAAACTTCCCAAAAAATTCACCTTTGGGCTTAAGATAAACTCAGAAAGCCCAAAAGGAGAATTCTTTGGAAAGTTATAAGCAATGAAAAAATGTTTGGAAAGAATATGAAGGTTGTTCTGGAAACCTTAATTATAGTGCTTCAAAAAGGGTACTAAACTTAAGAATCTTCACCTAAGGAGCACTAACAGGACTAAAACATTGATAATACATCATCATCATGACAACAATAAACTCATTTTCTCTCTGCATTGGCTTAATGCAAGTGTGCATATCATTCTTTTCTCCTTAATGTTGTTACATTGCAGTTGATTTCTAATGCTACAAATTTGGCTCTAATAAGCTTTAAGCAATTACTTTTACCAAAACACCTACAACTAAACTTCAAAGTTCTACATGAGAAGAATTGTAGACGTTTTTCTTATTCATGTTAGATGCCTTTAATAGATCAATAAATTAACTTAAAGAAAAAGGCAGCATATTTTGACTAAGTTTAGAAAAAACTAGTGTCTCATGTGCTTTTCTACCAATTATTTTTCCCTCTGTATTTCTGACTAAATGCACCCTGAAGTTAACAATGTTACTTAAGATCACATTCCACCTACACTAACCAACCATACTTCTTGATTTAGTCTGTGGAATTAAGAGGAATGTCTCTTCCACACATATTGTTTATAATATTCTACGCAATATTACAGAGAAGTAGAAATATGTTTAAGACCCTCCGGAAATTTTATCTAATATAAATGACAAAATTGTTTCTGAAAATGCTGCAACATTTGCCTTGCCAAACAAAATCTATTTTGAGGCAAGGTTATTTTTCCTTTTAAAAATGGGAGTAAATATTTTCTTTTTATTTGCATAGCTCTAATTTTATCTGAACTACTACTGTAAACATTAATGTATGAGAGATTTGGTGAAGGCTTGGCTCCATCTTTCTACTTCATCACATTTTAGCACAAAAATAACAAACCTTGCATAATGCAATAACCACCTTAATTCAATCATGGGAATGTCTTGGCACACTGCTGGCAATGGAAACATCTCATGGTGAGAAAATTAAGCTGAGGCAAGTGCATTAGTTTTCTAATGCTAAAATAAAATTGACAAGTAGAAGCAAAATAAGAGGGGAAAAAAAGCAGCAACGCCTTCTGCAGCCTTTAAATATTTTTTTCTCTCTGCTTTACAGAGAGATGCTACCTCATTCACCTTGATTTCGACCCACGAGATCTCGAACGTTCTCTGGAACTGGAACGAGATCTTGACTGCGAACTGGAAGAACTTCTTGAACGGGACCTGGAACAACAGGGAAGGATTTTTTTTTCCCAACACCCCTTAACTGAGCTTTGTGATATGAACACTGAAAGAAAGATACACATTAGAATTAATTTTCACATGAAAAGATAACTACTTGATATATTTTCAAAACACAATAAACTTTCTGTTTTGATATTTATGCCAGAACTTAAGGTAATAGATAACTTTTGAAAATAATCAACTGTTACTTTCCAAGATTGACAAAATTACTCTAACAGTGTTGTATAAATAAAAACACTCAGTACTATCATTTTATTAACACTGAATACTTTATGTTCATAAATAATATTGAAAAGTGACCCAGGATTTACACATCCAGGAATTATGAATGTTGCAGTTTATATTTAACTTCTCTGAAATATCTCTATCAATTTCTCTTATAAAATCCCTTCTACTTCCTCAGTCACTAGCTAGTGTGAAGCTTTAAATGTTGACTAACTCCTATTTTTCTGTCTACTTATAGGTTAGAGACTTAAAGGAACAATACATTAACAATCATATTGTTTTAGGTAATTATATTATTGAAAAATGACAAAAGGGGAGATAGGTCCCATTTAAATTTCAATAATCACAAATGAAATAAAATTCATTTATTAATCTAACACCTTTAATTTGTCCCTAAAATAACAACCTTTAGCAAGATTATTACATTTTAGTCTTAAAATTACTATCTTTATAACCACTCTTTTGTTTTCAGGTTTTACAGTGCTCAATTAACAATTAACTAACTGTTAAGCACTCAGTTAGCTAATATTTTTTCTTAAGCACCATTGAAATTCATTGACCATTGCTTCAGTTATCTATGAAGAATTCCTTAAGGAACACTATTTTTATAAGGTACTACTTTTTCTCGCCTAAAATTTTATTTTTATTGTTGACTACACAACCAGCAAATATTTATTAAAATTTTACATTACTAAGGAAATGATATTCAAGTACACCACCAATTGAATCCTGATATATTTCTGAACATTACAAAACTATGAGAAATTAAGCCAATAGAACTTATATGGCTGAATTTTCTCCTTTATCCAGAATACCTATACCAAAGTAAATCATCACAGCATTGTGTAATAAGCAATAATTAATGCCTAGAAAATTTTTATACTAGCCTTTAACAGTGCAAACATAAATTCCTTTTACTTAAAGTTTTCTAAATGTAACCTATTTAGATAATATTACTATATACAATGATTTAATTACATTTTTAAAGTATTTTAATAAAAGGCCTGGTGACAAAATGGATTAAGAAAGTTTCATATTAAGATTTGCATTTCTGAAAATACTGGACTATAACTTCATGGCCCTAAGGAAAAAATTATATTTAAAAAAGTGATTTGAATGAAATCTCTAAAATAAAAGGAAAGTTTATTCAGTCAAGAAAAACAAAATTTATAAATAAAGAAGTTAGATACTGACATTTTGACTGGTGTTACCCTTGACCTGTACCCGTTTACCTGGACCTAGACCTTGAACTTGAGGGGGAGGATGAGCGTGATGAAGATCGTGAATGTGAAGATCGAGACTTTGAGCGACTTCGTCTGTTAGATTTCTTTTTATTACTATCTTCTTCTTCACTGGCATCAAGATTATATTTTGAGAGATCAGCATCATCTTCATCCTCATCCTAACAAAAATTCAGATTCAATTATATTTGACATTTAGATATTAATGTTATCTATTAATACTAGGAATGATGAAGTTCTATATACTGGACATCTCCATGTGGATATATATCACTTCACTAATATCTCAGCAAATTCTCAATCCAGAAATCTTCCTATTACATAATGCATCTCAGATAAACAGATATGACCACTATCTCAAATATTTCAAAGTAAACTTAGAAGTCATATTTCTTTCCTCTTTTTTTGTCACAATGTATTACCAAATAAGCTGTCAAGAATTTTCAATTTTATTCCCATAAAAGTCCTTGAATCTACCTCCCTTAGTACTTCATTTTTTCTCTACTATATTACAGTAACCTTTTAGGTCATCTCTCTATTACAGGAAATCCATTCTGCCTCCCCAATAACTCAATGTTCAAGTTGGCTCTAGAACAACACAGCAGTTAGAGGTGCCGATGCCATGCAGTCGAAAATCCACACATAACTTGACTCCCCCAAAACTTAACCAATAGCCTACTGTTGACCAAAAGCAGTCAATTAACACATATTGTGTATGCTATATGTATTATATATATATTCATATGCATTATATACTGTATTCTTACAATAAACCAGAAAAAAGAAAATGTTATTAAAGAAAATACATTTACAATATTTACTGAAAACAAAACCCGCGTATAAGTGGACCTGCGAAGCTCAAACCCATGTTATTCAAGGGTCAAATGTATATTGACAGTCATCACTCTGAAACACAGGTCAGATAAATACACCTTATCTGTTTCTTTAAAACTTTAAAAATTATTCCACATTGATTTGTTTAGTTGCATTCAAGGCCCTCATATGATTACACTACAAAATGCCCTTAATCTGGATCTATACATCCAACCACAAAACTTCACACTCAGGCCAACAGAACAAACATCACCAGTCCCAATGTGGTCCCTGCTTCCCTCATTACATTCTGCCTTCCGCTCTACCCACACTAGCCTATGCATGATTTTCTGAATGCTGCTAACTTGTTTCCTACTTAGGCAACCTTCATTTGCTGTTTTATTTAAGTTCCATTAAAATAAGGATGTTTGTCTCAGTCATTTTATCTCCAGAGCCAAAATAGTGTGCTTGGCAGACTGGAAGCTCAGAACCTCTGTGAGAACAAATGAGCACATACCAGAACATATCTTCACCATTCATCAAAGATTGTCAAAAACATTCAAGTTATGCCATAACTCAAATAAGACAAAGGGGAAATAAATAGGACAAGGAAATCATTTACCTCATCCAATTTATATTTAGAAAGATCTTCATCCTCATCCTCTTCTTCTCCCTCAGATTCTTTATCTTCAACTTCCTTTAAAATAGATGCTGGACCAACTGCCTTCCCTCTGTATTTTTTCTTTTTACGTCCAAACTAGAGAAAAAGTTTCACAGTATTTCTATCAACTGAAAATGTGTTAACACTTTTTTCCTAAGAAATTACTCTAATGCATATAAATCGATGTATTTTAAATCTATTGTGTCAATTATATAGTCAATTATGATTTCCTACAAAATACTAAGTTTTTGTAAGACTCAAAGTGTACTTATAAAAAATGCATTTAACATTTTTCCTTTGCACTTAAGGTATTTTCTAACATGGTTTTCTAATTTGCATTCACCTTGAACATTAATGTATAGCTTACCTCATCATATTCACCATCAGATTCTTCTCTTTCTATGTATTCGACATTTTCTCTTTCATTAAAACCACCACCATATCCTACAAAAGGGAGGGCATAAATTATTATCCTGTAACAATTCATTAAAATAACAAAAGACATCTCAAAATTACCTCCAAGCTATAAAGAAGATCTTACCAATAGCATTTGCCTATGTATATAATAAATTACTAGTCTTTTAAAAAGCATATAACAAATCACTACAGAGACAGTCTCAAAGTGAGATACTTTACTGGAAAAGTCCTGTAGCTACATTTCAAGCTCTTCTCAATTTCAAAATGTCCTTAGGCAAAGATGTAGACCATGTATAGGGCTCCATAGTGGGAAAAAAAATATCCTCAAATCTCTGTTACAACCAAGTTTTAAAAGGACCTTCCTCTGTAGTTTATCATAATTCTTCTGGGAAAAGTGGGCTCACCAAGAACCAAGAATCAAATCTCACTATTTACTAATTGCAGGTAGTCTGGGATTTTGCTATGTTGAAATTTTTCTGGGCTAAAATGCAGCTAGAGTTTGGAAAATTCCTAATTATACAGGCAAATATAATGACATGATAAAGGACATCCAAAGTGATTTTAATGCAATTGTTTTTAATACACAGGTAAAAAGTCACTGAAGGGTCCCTGAAGTAGCAAGTTAACTTTTAAACTGAAAGTATTCGATTAAAAATTAGGATCAGTAAGCCATTATTCTTTGATTTCACAATTATCATCTACAATTAAACAGATAAGTCTCTAACATAGGCTTAACAGAGTTGGAATAAGAATATCAGTTAATTTTAGAGAAAATGACATGAGACTATCTGAATAAATCTCCCATTAAAAAACAATTGAGAGGTATGTGGTCAAGAGTAACACAAACTACTTCTCATATTCCAGAGCACTACCAGCACAAGAGCAGCTGATTACCAAATTTAAGGATTTTATGAACCAGCAAAATGTTAAATCAATATGTAAACAAACAAATATTTGTAATTAGGATTTGGGACTTTAAATTGGTCAACATGAGCGTTAAAAAATTGATCATTACTCTTTTATAATTTCATAAGAGCCACAAATAGAAGAAAGGCTATAAGAGTCCCAACAAAACAGTGTAACGTATTTCCCTTAAAAGAAAAATCACAATATAACATCCTTTCTTTTCTTCGTTATACATTGTACCAGTGAAAACTGCAATGTATCAGTGTTTATCTTTGAAATATTTGCTTATCATTGCTTTCGTCCTCCTTTGTTTCTGAGACAACACGCACTCCAATTGAAATTTATTTTCCTTTTGCTTCTGTCCATGAGTAAAAAGTATATTAAATACCATTAACAACTTTTTCTTACTAAAACTTTGGCTCTAGTTTTTCATAGTATCAAATATAAAAAGACAGAAACAAGTACAACTGGATTATGTTCACCTCAAGAAAACAGCTCATATTCCGTATTAATTCTGGATTACAAACACAGTGAAAGTTATATTCGACAACATAGTTAATCTTATCTTTAGATATATTTAACATTTTATCAGTACATGCTGATTAAGGTATGAATAGTTTCATAAACAACAAATTCCAAGAGATTACTAATAATAAAAATCTAAACTTCAAAATATTTAGAAGTAGGTGAAAAAAAAAAAAAATCCATGGCATCTATATGGAAAATAATCCACATAGGAAAAACTAAAAAGCAAATCAAACAAATACGATGCAAAAGCACAACTGTCTTTAGTCTAGCCGTACAGAAAAATTCCTGATAAACTAAACTGTTTATATATGGAAACAAATGGAAAATTTAAAACAACTCTATTTAAAATCAATAGGTAGGGTTAATAGATCTCTGTTCACGTTTAGTAATCCATAGCTGAAAAATGATATGGCAAATAGGGAGGGCTATAGAATAAACTATAGCCAAGATTTAGAAAGTGAACTGTAACTCATGTAGGTTACTTTGCATAAGTAACATTACTTTAAAATGAGTATCACAGCAAATACAAAGCTATTTTCATGTTCTCATACAGGTCATAGAAAAAAACCTAAATAACCTGTTGACTGAACAAAGAGATTTAAGGCATGCTGTGTGAACCCGTAAAACAAATCTACCTCATGAAGAATTCTTCTCCCATACATGGAAACTATAGTAGGTCTTGATCATGAAAAAACGTAAACATATCATTTCCACTGAAGAATAAGAGGAATCACTGGCATGAACTGCATGTGTTTGCTTCATTCCATTGGTTTGAAGCTCTTCAGGTAATATTGTAAAAATCAGTCTTCTTGCTTTTACTCTTGCCACCCACCACCCCAATTCTTCTACAAACCAGCAATATTTAACGAAAATTAGAGGTGTCACTCCCTTGTTAAAAATCCTTCCGATCCTTCACATTAAATTTAGAATGAAATACTCCTTACCATGATTTACATGGCTTTTACCTATATCTGAAGAGTTTTCTGGTGCCAACTAGGAGTTTTTCCAATACACTAAATTCTTTCAAGTCTCTGGGACCTTCGCACAGCTGTTTGCCCTAGCTTGGAAGGATCTTTCAACTTGTTACTTTGGTAACTCATCTTCTCTTCTTAGCTTAAACATTGCTTTTTCAAAAAACAGTGTTTCTCAAAAAGGACTTCATTAATCTTTAGTTCTAACATGTTTGCTTTTACTCACCCAAATTCCCAACATCTTGCACAATGGCCTATAAATTATTTCTTCAATGAATGAATACAGAAAACAATTCTGGTACCACTTTAAAAATTTGAGCTTTTTTTTTAAAAAAGGCTTTAAAATACAGTTTTGATGAAATAAGCAATCAAAAACCTCTGTTATAACAAAAATAACATTTTTAAATCTGTCTCAAAGTAAAATGTAAAAATGTGAGCAATAGCCAGTAAAGCACCAAACACAGATTTATATCAGGCCCGAATTAGGGCTGTGACAATGGAAATTAAGAGAAAAGAGAATGAATATAACATGTACTTCAAAGAACTAAGATACTGACTTGAAAATTCTGTGATTCTATATTTTGAACAGTTAATTAATCCAACTTCTGAGAAGCTATCCTAAGTAAATAGTTGAAAAGAATAAAAATCACAATGTATTAAGATTGTTTCTACTCCAGTTATCCTGAATGATTAAAAAAAAAAAAATAGAAAAAGAAAAAATGACCCAAAAATTCAAAAAAATAATGAAATAGTTAAGTAAATTATTGTACAACCATTTGATGGAATTATGTAGGAGAAAAGAGCACTCTTACAGAAGCAGTACATCAAGTTTTCTTTTATTCACAGCCTGCCCCATGCTTAGGAAATTCTCCCCTGAACTTTGGACTTTGTTATTACAAATAGTAAAGAGAAACTGGAGAGTGCAAGTGTAAGTTAGTTCACACCTTCAACCAGCAAAGACAACTACTTGGGAAGTAGGAAAGGGTCAAGACACCAAATGATCGAAAAAAGATGAGTAAAGTGAGAAGGTATCAAACAAACTTTGAACGTTTCAGTTCTTAAGACTATAGATCTTGTGAGACAGTGAAACTTTAAAGGAGTCATCACAAAACAGGTCAAAGACAAGGTAACAGATAAAATGCTTTTGGGAATTATAATTTTCAGACCTGCTAATGATTTTGGACTTCATCCTAAAAGCAGTCATAATGGTTTTAAACAAATGGGAGTTTTTAGTTTGGAAAAAAACAAAACGAAAAACCTCTGGCTGTAATTGGGCAAGAGTGGAACGTATACAGATACCAAGAAGGCAACCAAGTAGGCAGCTATTTTTCCAAGACAAGATAAAGTGGTATCTCTGCCTAGGATAGTGATGGAAAACTTGTCAGAACAGATGGAGGAGTTATTATGAAGAACACCTAGGTTTCTGGCTTACATAACAAGCATGTGGTAAGTGGTACTAATCATGAGAAAGAGGTCACCAGGAGACGGACAGGTACTGGAGGAAAATCATGAATTCAGTTGGGATATAATGAGTTTGACATTTATGGCGACAGTGAATAGGCAGCTGGAAATATGGCTCAAACTCAAAGAAGTCTGAGCTGAAGACATGAATTTGGCATCATGGTCTGCTGATAGTTACTTAAAGTTAGGGCTCAGAAGATGCCTAGGAAAAAAAAGAGCAAAGAAAGAGAGGTTGGGGATTGAATCTTGAACTCCAACATTCTGTGGCCGGGCAGAGGAGGATGAAACTAAAAAGGAGACAATAAACAACCAGAGGTGTAGGGGAAAAAAGTTTAAAAAAGGGAGAAAATGTATACCTTAAAGAGGTGAGGAACGGTAAAAAATGTCGACCCTTATTAGAAAGCTTTAATCTATCCAATGAGTACAAAGGTAAGAGCACTTCCTGAGAATGAGAAGAATGTGGTAGGATTTGAGGATTGAAAAAAAAAATATCTGGGACATTAGGCTACAATGTTCTCACATGTGAGAATACAAAGTAAAAAATTTCAACAAAGGTAGTTGGGAGGGGGGCGGATTAAAGTAGAATCTGTTTTGTACCTCTGGAAGGGCTCGGTCCAAAAGACTCTTTAGTCTCTTATCCCCAGAAACCAGACAGTGGAAGTGGTCTAAAGTCAAGGAGGGGGTAAAAAAAGGAAACCAGGGAAGTAGTTTACCAAGTCTAGGTCTGACAAGGTGACAAAATATAGAAAAAAGCCTTTGATTGTATGATGTATGAATCGTTGAATGATAAAATCAGATTTGAAGTATACTGGTAATGTGGTTGGGCTAATTATTGAAAATGGGAAAACCATAATCTACTACATAAATATTTTCATCTCACCCCTGACAACAGAACCAATAGTAAGCTATTGTATAGGTCAATTGTTACCAAACTATCCGAATCACCTGCAGATTTTGGGGACCCACCCCCAAAGAGGTTCAATAGCTATTTTGGAATAATCTAGATTTTTAAAAAGTTTCTCAAATGACTCTAATGCATAGCCATGTTTGAGAATTACTGCCTAAGTTTTAGATGAATACTTTAAAAGGTGCTTCAGTTTTTTATTTTATATTTTTTTCATACTAGGATATGAAATAAATGAAAAAGTGGTATTACTCTATCATTGCTAATAACAAACATCTAGATCAGTGCGGGGGAATAGAGGGGAATAAAGCATTTCTTTAAGTATCCTAATGTCACCATTAGGAGAGGGCTTCCTAATGAAGTACTTCATAAATTATGAAATAAAACAAAAGATGATTTTTTTTTGAGTTATAAGGGGGGAATCAAGGTCGAAATCATAAAGGCAGAACAGACAGAATCCTCAATCACTGTGTTCTTATGAGACGGTGATATAACTGTCAATTCAAGTTTTAGTCCTTTTAAAATCATTTAGTTAGAATGTGTTTGTATCTTACCCGTTCTTTCTTCTAACTTAGCATACTTTGGAGTATTACACATGTTACACTCTGATCTTCTGGCCCAATTCACATTACTGCAACTTCAGAAGTTAAAAATATCAAATTAGTAGATAATTACAAAAACAGTAAATTTTTAGACATTCTAGAATTTTAAAATAAAAACTAGGATGAAATCACTGCCATAAAAATGTTTGCTAAGGATACTGCACACAAAGAAAACGTACCCAATGTACATTTTCTGAAAAGATAACGTGGATTCTAATCGACTGAACTATTCAAGTAGAGAAGCAAAAGTTATACGGCATGAAGAGTGCCTTTGTCATTTTATGAGAAATTACAGAGATTCTGATGTCTTAGGGGAAAAATATCTTTTTAAATGAAAAGTTCTAATTTCTCAGTCTCTGAATTCATCTCAAAGAGTAAGTTTATATACTCCAAATAAAGTTAATTTTTTTTTAAAGGAATCAGTTCAAGCACCGAATTCCACAGCATACCAAACCCAGTCTTAATCTGTTGCTGGAAAATTCTTTAATGTAAGTTAGGATCTAGAGAATCAGAAATTTATGCAAGACCCTCTTCTGATCAAGTCCTCTTTCATATAAATTTGATTGATCTGCATAACAGAAAAAGTGGAAGGCGAGAAAAATCAACGCAGAACTTGAAAATCAAAAATATTAAGAAACCTATCTAATTAGAAATAACTATTTATGGTATGCATGATTCTAAAATTACTTTGGAAACAGGCAAAATTAATTTTGTGGTGCATTTCACATTAATAATATAGGCTAAAAGTTTTTTAACATTTTTTTCAGTAGTAGAAAGGAGGCTTTGGTGCTTTTAAATACATTTCCCTCCTTTTTGGGGGATGGTAGCTCACCTTAATCATTTGTTTACTGGTATGCATACTCCATCATAGTAACAACTAATATTACTATTAAAAAAACAGAATTTAAAAGTTACTGATACTTATGTATCAATTGATACATCAAATACAGAATAACAATCAACAGACCTCTGATTTAAAGTTACCTTGGCTGGTCAATGTGACTAATAACAATAGGTAATATTAAGTAGTGGCTTAGAATATATTATTACGGAAGAAAGAGTGGATGATAATTTGAAACATACGTTTTACACTGCCAGTCATTAGCACTAAATAGGCCTCGGCTCTTTTCTGCAAGTGTCTTTCCTATTTCAGTGCCCCCTGCTTTCATCATCTTAGCCTCAGTTGTTTTCTCTGAAAATAGAAAAATAATTCATTATGAATTAGAGGAAATAATGAAATGATTTACATACAGAGTACAGGACTATACATTCCTAATAGAAGCTTCCTTAAATGCTTACCCCGACCACATCTATTACAGCTGGTTCTTCTGGCAAAGTTTACATTTCCACATCTGAAAATAAAGTAAAAAATATTTACAGAGATATTTCTTTAAATCAACATGATTTTTAAAATTATATATATACAACTTCTTGACGTGTCCTACCTCACTATATACTAGATTCAGAACTTCTAAAGCCATCTCAGTCATGTTAACCATAAAAAAAAAATCCTCACAATTTAGGTGGAAAACAATAAGACTTGAAGTCAGAAGTGCAGGATAAGTAAGGAACTCCAATCTTTCACTTTCTAGTTATGTCATCTTGGGAAGTCACTTAGGATCTCTGTGCCTCAATGTCCTCATATTAGCATGTATCACTGTAGTCATGAGCCACATAATGATGTTGTGGTCAACGACTGACAGCATACACGACAGTGGTCCCATAAGATTAAAATGGAGCTGAAAAATTCCTATTGCCTAGTGACTTCATAATGCAATGCATTACTCACTTGTTTGTGGTGATGCTGGTGTAAACAAACCTACTGTGCTGTCAGTCATATAAAAGTATAGCACATACAGTTATGTATAGTACATACTCGATAATGATAAATGACTATGTTACTGTTTATGTTGTTTTGTATGGTAACTATGCTGTACAGGCTTGTAGCCTAGGAGCAATAAGCTATATACCATATAGACTAGGTGTGTAGTAGGCTATACTACCCAGGTTTGTGGAAGTGCACTCACTGTATGATATTTGCATGACAAAAATCGTCTAATGACACATTTCTCAAAATGTATCCCTGTCGTTAAGCAGTGCATAACTGTAATATGAAATCCCCTTGCAAAGCTGAAGTGAGATCTGACTCCAACAATTACTGATGAGACACCAGGGAGTTAAAAAAAACCCTCAAAATAACTCCCAGTAAAATTTAAGATATACACAAAAAATGTGTTAAGTATTACAAGATATACAAAATCCTGAGGGTGGACCGATGGGGATAAAATGAATACATCAGAGAGGGTTTCATGGATCTTGATAGAACACCTTTTACAAGTAGGAGGTAGCATGGTAACAAAAGAAGGAAGATAGGTTGTACTGACTAAAAACATAAATAGGTTCAATAATTAACAGGAAACTGAGTTTTTTAGGTTATTAAACCTCTGAAACCTAGTTTTAAAAAAAGGTAATCATAACCAATAACTTCAACACATGGAATAACACTATCTATCACTTTATGCTTATATTCAGCAAACTTAAAAACAAAAAAAAATCAGGTTCACTAACATTGTCTGAATAGTGCATGTGTGTATCAGTAAAAGCATGTTACATGCTCTGAATGACATGTAAAGCTTAAATTTTTAAAAGAATGCTTCCTTTTTTTTAGATGTTATGCTAGAATGAAATGGAGATATGAAGTATGGGATGACCAGTAAACTAAATCACTCCAAAAAATTTTTAGGTTTCCCCCCCCCAAAAAAATACACTTTTTGACCCAAATAAGCATTGAAAATACATTCTTATAATATTTTCTGGTTTTATACAGATTGTAGAAATAAAACTCTATTCACATATTTGTGACTGAGTTGAAATGCACTTAGAGGCCTCCTTCAAATATTTGGGTGTGGTGTCATTAATGAGGTTGTCAAAAGGACATTCTTTTACAAGAGAGCAACAACACAAATCAGAAGTTGTTCAATACCTTTGTTTTAAAATAGTCTAACCATTCACAACAACGCTATTCACAGCATATCACTTTGTTCTGTTCAATAGTGTCGATAATGTGAAATCCTTGAGATTATCTTAATCTTTATACAATCGAGAACCACAATTTATTACGTAAAAAAACCACAACAATGTTTCATTTACACTGCTTAAAATGTGGACAGAAGGCAAATGCTGGAGAAATAAGGATTTAATCTCCTTTAATGACACTAGGTGACAACTTTCTAAAACTACTATCAATAGCTGTCAATGGCGTGGCCGGTTGGCTCAGTGGTTGAAGTGCAGTGCTCCTAACACCAAGGTCGCCAGTTCGATTCCCACATGGGCCAATGCGCTGTACCCCCACCCCCAACTACTACATTGAAAAAAAACACAGAAAACGACTTGACATAGAGCTGATGGGTCCTGGAAAAACGCACTGTTCCCTAATATTCCCCAATAAAAATTTAAAAAAATAATAATCATTAAAAAAAATGCTGTCAAGGAGTATTTGCTACATATCACTGCTCTACACACGCTATACAATTTCACTGTATTCATTGTAAGGAAGCCATTCTATCCCATTTTTTTTTTTTTGGCAAAGTTAAATAATGTACGTATGGTTACATGGTCAACAATCAATAGGGCTGGAATTAAACCTACGTTTGTTTGCTTCCGTTTTCCCTCTTTACTACCATAAACTCTATATGCTATCTGTGCCTAACTCAGGCACAAAATGTTTATTTGAACATGAGTTGTGTATTCACTATTTTTGACAACTCGTGTCCACAGTAATGTCCATGTATTTCCAAATAGGCACACCTATCTGAGCACCCTGCAATAAATTGAGGAACAATTTATAGAGCACATTGGCTTCAGCAACCACGTCAAAAGCTGAGCCACTCAAACACGTGCTTCTCTGCTGCACGCATTCCCCCGGGCTAGACGGTAAACACACAAACCTCCTGCCTTTCAGCTCTAGCTGGGCGGAAGGGTCGATACTTGTGCGGAAAATTAAAGGTCAATACAAGAAACGTCAGAATTTCCCAAAGGGAGTCGTGTTTGGGAAAAAAGCAAACAGTACGAAGTAAAGTTTGCATAAAAAACAAACAAAAAATCAAGGTGAACCATGAGAAGCAAAAGAACGAGTCGAGAAAAGCAACGCTTTCCTCGAACAAGATAAAGTTCTGAGGGAAAAGTCATGTGAGGGAGCTCAAATACCAAGCTGGCCTCAACTAGGAAGATTCCCTTATCGCTGAAACCTGGCCGGTGCGGGGGTGGGGGCAAAGGGAAGGCCATCTCGCTCTCCAAAAAGAGGTTCTTGGAGACATAATGTCGAGAAAACGCTGGAGACATACTCAAAACAAAGGCTCCCGAAAGACCTACTCAGGAGGAGACTGGGAGCCTCCTTCCCGCCCGGGAGTAGGCGAGTGACTCGCCGGCTCGACCCGGCTTAAGGAACCAGGGATCGTAAAAAGGGAAAATGCCAAACCGATTTGCTCAAGCTCCCATCGATAAACCCCGACCCAATTCGGGATCCTTCCTGAACTCACTTTTTGTCAGGGCAAATCCAGTCACCGTCACTGACTCGAAAATTCTTGGTCGACATCTTGAACGCCGCCACCACAGTCACCAGCAACTACGTCTTCACCGGAGGAAGCGGGCCGGGGACTTTCCGCACTCCGGGGCTGTCCCCACGCCGCCTGACTCCTACCTATCACTACGTCAGGGTTTCATAATGAGGGAACGCGGCCGGGATTGAGTTTGAACGATATTGTCCAGAGTTAGATGCCTGTGCGATGTTTTTTCTGGCCGAAAGAGTTATAATGCAAACGATTTTCTCGAGCTAAACTAACAGGCGCCGCAGGGGCACCCCGGGCGGGAGGCCTTCTTGGCATTAGACGCTCTGGAGAGCCCCCTACAGGCGGGAGGACCCGAAAAGAAAGTACTTCCGAAGCTCAGATGGGAGGAGCTAAGCACCCGGAGGCGGAAGTGACTGTTCAGTTTGGGGCTTGGAAACGTGGGTGGCACACACAGGCTGCGCCTAGGGGTTGAGGTACAGTGGGCTGTTCAAGTTTTTGGAGAACTTATTTTAATAAAGGATTGAAAATTCCGTTCTTCCGTTATGCACACGGGATGCCTTTTAGAAGGTTGTGTTGATACATAAATAGATGTAACAGATAAGCAGTGTACACATGGGAACCGACCAGTAATTTTCGAACTAGGATGTTGCCAGTATTGTTAAAGTTACCTGTCTTTTTCATCCCCTTCCTTTCTTTCAGAGGTAACACTTTCTGTATTTTGGGTTTATTCCTGCTTTTTCAGAAGTTTAGATTACGTACATGTATGTTTAATTGGATAAACGGTTGACCTTTACAAGGATAGTTATGTAATTGTAACTTTCTGTTTCACTCAACAGTATGCTTCTAAATTCATCCTAGCTTGTTGGATATCTTTGCACGTAGCTCTGGTTCCTTAATTTTACTGCTATATACTGGCAATAGTCCTTTGTGTGCCAGTTTACCCCTTCTATTTCCCAGGTTTTGTCATTGCAAACAATGGTGCTATGAACATTCTTATCAATGGATTAGCACGCAAAAATGCAAGGATGTTTTTAGAGCACAGCATATACCTAGAGAGAATATTTCCAACTATTTTGTAGTTACAGCAACTGCTTTAAAGTCTTTGATAATGGTGACATCTTGGTCATCTAGGTGTTGGCAGCTGTTGATTTTATTTTTCTTTCAGATCTGGTCATGTTTTCCAGTTTTTTGTATGGTGAGTCATTGTGGTTTTTATCCTGGACAATTTGAATATTTTGTTGCATAATCTCAGAGTCCTGTTAAAATGCCTAAGGCTAATTTTTTCTTGTTTTAGGAGGCAGTCAGTCCAGTGTGGTTCAGATTACATGTTCAGTCTCAATGTTCTGTGGGTGCTGGTTCCATGTCAGGTCAGTTTTCAAAGGCTTTGTTAGGCTGTTTTGAGTGTGTCCTATACCTACAACACTCAGGAATAATTTTGGAAGTTGGGCAGTAGTTTAAATTGTAGTTCAATTCACTTATCTTCTGCTATGCAGCTTTATGTCTATCTGGCAGATTCTCGGTTTAGGTGTCAGCACAGAACTTACGGGGTTTCATATGTAGAATTAGGAGGTCTCCTTCCCCTTTTTGATATTCCTCTCATACTCTATTTTACAGGGTCCCCTTTTCCTGGCCCTCTTGCCAGAAATAAGAGGTTCTTGTTTACCCTAGAGGCAGTCCTGGACAGAAGATACTTCTATTAAAAGCGTCCATGGTTATATCTCCCATTCAAGAGAGATACTTTTAAGCCCCAACTTCTGATTTCCAGACAAAGGCTCTATCTAGTTGTGCCCTCGCTTGGGTCACATTTGGGTGTGATTTTCACTAACACAAAAGTTCCACGCTCTGGCTACCCTCTGTGTTCCTTGGGCTAGAGCCACCTCTAGTTGCTGCATGGGCTCTCCCCGTCTGTTCTGACCCAGGAGCTGCCTAGTGGAGAGCAACTGAGGGAAACACGGGTAGAGGCACCCTTCACCCTGAGGCCTTTGCCCCCACCCTGCTGCTGATGCTCAGGGCAGTCAAATGACCCTTTTGCAAGCTATGTGCCACATGTCAGTTGTCCTCATGTCCATGCTTGTCCTCTCCCAAGACTTCCTATCAAACTCTTCTTGCCTTTAATCAATGTGGTGACATCCTGCTTTCCTGGGTTGGTCTTAAAGGACAAGTGATGGATATGACTTGCCTGAATGGGACTCCTCTTCTTGCTCTGCCAGAGCTCCTTGCCTGTCTTTACCACTGCAATTTGTGTGTGGAAGGCAGGGCTGCAATCACCATTAACAGGGTCACAATGTAGCAACGCAGTGATTAAGGCTTAGTGCAAGAGAAGACATGGTTGAAAGGTGTGTTGTTCTATATGAATGCTTTACATTCTATGAGTAAATGCTCTAAAATTCTGAATGATAAATTTAGCATGACCATAAAAACAGAATAATTGTTTCCATTTTTCTGCGTTCTCTGGGTAAGTCTTGCGTTTGTGGTCATGATCAATGCACATTTGTAACATTAGAGTCATCGGAAGCTGGTGTTCACAGGCAGCACAATGGATGTTGGCATGAGATGAGTAATGAGATGAGTAATGATGTAACCAGCATTAAATAAATGGCATTTGAGAACTGCAAAGGCAAGAAGATGTATACTGTTTCAATTTAAAAACCTCTCAAAGAGCCATAGCACTATGAATAGTAATAGTGTGGCTACCTTTTCTTTGCAGTGGGATATATAAAATTAGCCCGGGATGGTATCTTTGACAATAAATATCACAAAGAAGCAGATCCTGGAAACTACGAAAATTTTTCATGTGCACTGGTTGGACAATAAACACCTATGTGTCTCTGTTTCTTGCCCCAAAACTTTATCAATAAATCACTACACCTCACATGGGCCCCTGACTTTGGTAATTACTTTTATAATCAAATTGTTGCTATAGATAGTTTCTGCCCTGCCCATCCCCAAATGTCTCCCCAGTGACTTGTTTACTCTAGTGGAAGCTCTGGACAGAAGGCAGTGTTATTAAAAGCCTCCATGGTTATATCTCTCTTTCATTCAAGAGAGATACCTTTAAGCCCCAACTTCATTTCCAGACAAAGTCTCTATCTTGCGTGTACCCTAGCTTGGGTCAGATCCAATCAGCCATGTCAGGTGTAATGTACAACCCTGACTGCTAGGAAGTACCCTTGTGGGAAAGGGTAGCACCCAGAGAAAAGAAAAAACAGTTGGTTCTTGATATTAGTTTTCCAGTGCTGTGTATCAAATTACCTCAAATTTAGCAGCCTAAAGCCACACTTCTTATTGTCTCTTAGTCTCGGGGGCTCAGAAGTCTGAGCAGGGCTTATTTACTGCTTAGGGTCTCACTAGACAGCAATCAAGGCATCAGATGGGGGTGCAATTTCATCTGAGGCTCAGGGTCATCTTCCGAGCTCATTCAGATTTTTGATAGAATTCAGTTCCTTGCAGCTAGAGAACTGAGGTCCCCATTCTCTTGCCAGATGTTAGTCAAGGCTTTCTTTCAGCTCCTAGAGACCGTCCTCAGGTACCAATCACAGAACCCTCTCACCACCAGCAGCATGAGTGTGGTCTTATATAATGTCATGTGATCATGGGGAAAATGATTCTATCACCTTTGCTGTGTACTGTAACAATCGAAGAGGTGACATCTTACATTCACAGGTCCTACTCACATTCAAAGGGAGGGTATAATACAGGGTAGGTATTCCAGGGGCCCGTAATCTTGGAAGCTATCTTAAAATTCTACCTACTATGGCTGTTGAACAGGCAAATACTTCGAGAGATGACCACTACAGTTGTCACACTCTCAAAGCATCGAGAAATTCTTAAACTGTCTACCTTTTTCTCTTTGACATTCCTTTAATAACAACATAGTTTATTATAGTACTTGGGATGTGTGTTAATATTCATAGACATCCAAGTCTCATTTACCTCAGATATACATCTCTGAGAATATTTTGTCACATAGATTTATTTCTACAGTTCAAACTAAATGTGCTGAAAGAAATGACAAGAAACTTAAATATTGTTTTCTGAGTTCACTTTACGATTTTGCATTCTTGGAAATTCAGTGGATTAAAAGGTGTGGGTGTACATACATACTTTACAAATCTCCTACAACTTGAATGTTCTTTTTGTTTAATGCAAACTATTCATAGGAAATTGCCAGCTGGTATTTCAGAGTCCTTTATAAATTAATTATAGTGTTTACTAGCCATGTGGGAGTGGAAAAGTCTATTTAGGTCAAGGAGGCTGGCCCTGCTGGAGACTGAAAGGCAGCACATACCGTGTTTCCCCCAAAATAAGACCTAGCCGGACAATCAGCTCTACTGTGTCTTTTGGAGCAAAAATTAATATAAGACCCAGTCTTATATTAATATAGACCCAGTCTTATATTAATTTTTGCTCCAAAAGACACAGTAGAGCTGATTGTCCGGCTAGGTCTTACTTTCAGGGAAACGGTATATGTAAGGTGTCAGTTGTAAATCTAATGCAGTGCTTTCTTGAGCACATATGTTTAAAAAAATGAACAATATTGAGATTACATGCAAATTTATGGGGAAAATCATATAATTAGAATAAAAGTTTCTTGAAATGTGCCATCGATTTATGGCGAAGATAACATTTTCACTGACCCATGAATTCACGGATGTTCCATGCCACAGGAGCAAAGGGATGCTTGATGCTAACAGCACATTCATTCATTTATTCATTCGCTTGCTCAACAGGACAGGGCTAGATATTGTAGCTACAAAGAGGTCAGTATCGCATCCTCTTTCTTTAAGGAGGTCACAGAGGGCTGGTGAATACAGATGTGTAAAGAGATAGTTGGAAAGCAGTGTCATGAATGTAGACATAATTAGAGGATGTTATGGGCGTTCTCAGGAGGAACAACTCTGCCAGTTTACGGGTGGGAAAGAGAAATGCATCAGGGTTATTTCATTACAAGTAACAGAAACCAACTCTGGTTAAACTTTATCCTTCAGGGCTGGGACAAGAGTGAGGCAAGCAAGTCATAGGGGCATGAAATTTAAGGAGGCACTCTCGGGTGCTGAGGCTGAAGGTGTCACCTGAGAGTGAATGCCTCTTTAAATTTTGTACGCTAGATGTCTGGCTCGTTTTAGTCCTGGTTCTATGTATTCCTTCAGTCTGTGGATGAAAAAGGGGTTCTATGGAAAGTAACCTCACAGGGTGATCTTATCATAAATTCCTAACTGGGCAGGTCATGGTGGGTAATCATGCCCCAGGCATATAACTTTTTAGTAAAAAGTTTATCTTTGCCTTAAGCAAGCCTTATTTTTGTGCATCTAGGTTAACACCCCTTTGAAATAAACCTTAACCGTCCTAAGAGAACACATAATCTTGTTAACTATTCTAGAACTTAATCCCCACTTTGCTTTTTCCCATCTCCATGTAATCTTCCTTAATTTCAAATGCATAAAAGAAGCTGCAAAAGTGTTATTCTCCAGAGCATTTGAGATCTTGCTCCCTAGCATGTATCCTCAGCTTGGCTCAAATAAACTCTTACAAAACTCTCTATAGATTTGGACATTGCATAACGTCAAGTCTTACCCTTAGTCAAAAACTCCTTTTTTTAAAAAAATTTTTTTTCATTTCCAATAAAAAACAGTTGAGAAACTCATTCATACTGATGTAAACAACCCAAAACAATTTAAAGTATACATTCTTTTTAAGGAATTTTCAGTTTAGCAGAAATAAAGTCCTTAAACTACAGCTCAAAAACTGAAATGTTTACAAGGACCAGGCAATATAGCATAAATGAATGAAGCAGGACTGTAAGACACTAGGCAATGAGGGAGATTGTGACAAGCTGTTCAAAGACATTCAAGTTCAACCTAAAATAAATAACTGTTTTGGCCAAACAAAAATTGCTTGCTGGATTATAAGGTCAATAGGATAGCTGTTCGTGCCCCTTATTTTCGGGTTGCTATAGGTACTAGAATTTCTGTAGACAAATAGATGTGAGGACATAAAGAGAATTGAATGGAAAACACTACCTGGGATATTATTCTCCACTTAAAGTTTCCTGGTGGCCTTGTAAAACGTTCTTTTGGCTTTGTTTGTTTCCTGCAGGTCCCCAAGATCTGGCCTAGTTATTCCACTTCTTTGCTTTCACTACTACTTTTGCCTGTATTCCATGAACCACAAGATGTAACTGGAGCATTTTTCACAGCTAGAAACTAGAGAGAAATAAAGTTTAGGAACAGGAAAGTTATAGCATCACAACTCTTAAGAGTCTCTTGTCGGGTTGGAAGTAGTGTAATGAACAAGAGCAGTCAAAGTTTATATCTGCCAAATGTGCTTTCTTATTGTCAGGAAACTCCAGGTGCTTCCAAAAGGACTGTCAATCATGCTGCTCTCCTTAACCCCAAGCACAGTTTGGGAGTTTTGTCCCAGGCTGTCCAATCAGAATGCCCAGTCTCCTGAAGGAGGAAGGAGTAAAGCTGCCAGCCTAAGATCCATTCACTTTCTGTACCCTGACAGATACCCTTAGGGCAAAGAAAACAAAGGAGGCAATCTGGTTTAACCTCCTTGTTACCTGGACTTCCAGGTAAATAGAATAATGATTTTAGGCAGGAGGAGTGGGCCTTATCTATAGAATATCATTAGCAGCATCTCTCTTGGTAAGGATTGCTTATAGTAAATAAACCTGGAATCTGCCGATTTATGGGACATGGCCTCCCAGGAAAGTGTCATGTAAACTATACACCTCTCTGTGATATAAAATGGAGATGTTTCATAAATTACATGCTCCACCCTGTGAGGTAATAATCTGTAAAGCGTCACACAGAGACTATATCTATTATTCTGGGCCAGTAGATACGAAGGTCCTAGCAAGAATGTCCCAGATGTTTCTCTGCTTTGCCTCCTGGTTTCCTGTACACTTGAAATGTTGAGTAAAGCTTGATGCTAGGTGAGGTCTCTGATTAGTGTGAGTCTGATTTGATAATCTACTGCTGTGTGTTAGCTCACCAGGTCATGGTGCTTGGTTGAAGAATGAATATGGTAAACTAGGAAAAACCAATCAGAATATTCCTTAGGATTCATTTAGGAATGTTGGGAGAGAAGTTCTCTCTCCATTGGAGTTCCTAAGCTGGTAAATGTGGATGTGAGATCCAATACATAGAGAGAGCCCACTCACAAAAAGTAGTTCATGAGACCGTGAGAGCTGATAGAATTAGAGAGAGAGGTAAGAGATGGAGAGAGAAAGTGAATTCTGAATATAGCATTTGAATCCCTGAATTTCATTCTTTTTGAAGTCATCTCTACCCTCTGGACTTCCCAGTTACATAAGCCAAATCAGCACATTCTCTTTTTAAGTTCTATTCCACTGGGTTTCTGTCACTTGCAATCAAGAATTCTGACTAATATAGATAGAATTTGGCATGGGCTAGACTGGGAGGGGGACCCAGTTGCTCAGAAACAAACAAGCCTGCTAGGATAGTTCTCACGGATAAAAATCAGATGAGAAACAAAGAAATATAGAGCTTTTTTATTTGTTTGATTGTGATGAAGTCTATATAGTTAAGGCATATTGCTAACATTGACTGCAATAAACAAGGAATGACTAAATGGTTCCACAGTTTGGAGTAGTGATTAAAATCATGGGCTTCTGGAACTAGAATTCCTGCTTTGCTGCCTGCTGGCCATGTAACCGTGGTCAAAGTGCTACCTCTCAGTTTTCTCATCTGTATAATAGGAATAATAATACATCGTATTGTTTTTAAATAAGTACTGTGTAAAAAACTCTATATAAGAAGAGCATCTAGCACATAATAAGTGCCATGTATTTGCTGTGGTTCTTCTTCTTCTTATTCTCCAAACCTCACTTTTGTTACCATAAAATGGGGATAATATTATATGTGTGTGAATTTAAAATGAGATGATGAATGTAAAATGCTTGACAGTAAATGCACAACAAAGAGCAAGGATTAATAGCTATTAATAGGGGAGTTAGAGTATGTGTACCAAAGTTATGTGTATCAACCACGTATTCCCAATTTTCAAAAACAAAACAATAATTTCACTCATTTAACAAAAAAGTGCACACACACTCCTTAGTAGAATAATGTTGGGGTTAATGGTTCAGGCGTCGGAACCAGTTTGCCAAGGTTCAGATCTTGGTCACTCCTAATAAAATGAGAGTAATGATAATACCTGCTCCATAATGTGGTTTTGAGGATTACTTGAGGCAATCTGTCTAAAGTAATGAACACCATGCCAAGAAAGCAGTAAGCAGTCAATAAATGTTAGTTCTTATTATTAGTCTGAGACTCAGTCACATTCAATGGTGAAAATGAGGATAATAACATCTACCTGACCAGCCTGTTATGTGGATAAAAATGTGATAGTGCCCGTGAAAATGTCTAGTAAATAGTAGGTATTTGATAAATGCCAGTTTTCTTTCCCGTTTTTATGATTCAGGAGACAACTTGGAATTTTACAATGCCTTCAGGTTTTCAGTATAAATATCAATTGGATTTCTATGTGTGTGGATCTAGGACAGAGAAGATTAGGTAGAGTTTGATCTGTGGCACATATTAAATGTTGTTTGTTGAATAGACAAGAATAATGGGCTTTTCTTTTCTTGTAGAAGTGCATTGCTCCAGAAATACCCCATTTTCATATATTCCTTTGATTCGGGTCGCAGATAAATGGCAATTTACTCTGTTGAGAGGATAGAAAAGAAGGCTGGCATTCTAGGTTTGTTGCAGTTAATATTGGTGCACAACCGGCTAGAACTGAAGGAGGATGTTATTAATCCAATGGTGCACATGCAGGGGACGGACATCATTATGCTGTTTTGCTCCCATGAGTTGCACCTGGGTCTTTGTAATGAATGTGCCCTTTGGAGACAGGTGGCACTCTGCAGAGTAAACCTCTCTAAACCTCTTCTTGTCTCAACCTGACACTTCTTCATGGCACTGTGAATAATCAATCTCGTCTTAAATGATGTGAGAAGCTTTGATAGGACTATAATTAGTTGAAACAATTTTTTTCCTGGTCTTTAGGGGTACACATGGCTAGAACAAGGGAAAGAAAGAATGTCAAGAAACAGCTGGGGCGGGGGGATGGTAGAAATTCATGTATTTATTGAAAAAGGCAAGCTTTAAAGTGATGATATTGTGTACTGGGTGAATAAGCACAGTAGATGGCAGTTTAGTAACATACAATATCATTTTGTCATATTCAGAAGTCATCTTTTTAAATAATATACAGGAAAATATGTATCTTAAGTGTTATATATTTATTGTCATCTTTTTTGGGGAAAAGTTCTGTGCGTGATCTCTGCTGGCTTAGGAAACAGAATTATTATAAATTTGTCAAATAACACATCATAAAAGGGGCCTTGGAGTACTCTGGGATTTTTCCACCATATTGTATTAGCATCTCATTCGTTTTGAGCAAATAATAGATTTTTTTTTTTTTTATATTTGAAGACACAAATCACTTGGGAATGACTCTCAAGTAAAATAACACCACAAACAACAGTTGATTCCTCTGAAAACTCTGTAATTTTAGCATTTCATGCATGTTTTCTTTCACTGTTAGCTAAAATATTTAGCAAGCTAAGAGAGATATGGAAAGGGAGCAGAAACAAAGAGGTATCAGGAAGAGAAGATAAAATTTCCAAGTATTTTTGAATGTTAAGAGGAGAAAAAAGAGCCCAACCTTCCCTGAGATAGAAACTCAAGATTGCAACTCTTGTTACTTGGGATTCACCAAAAGGTCCAGGCATTAGGAATATTTTGATCCCTGAACAGAAAGCTGACAGTTCTTCCTAAGATAGAATCAGACCATTACACATGCTGTATTGGTTCAATTGAGTGTATATTATATCCCTCAGCAAGAACTCTTCTGCTGTGGTACCCTATTTTCTTGGACACCAGGGCTTGACAGATTTCTCACACAAGTAGGCAGTCGAGAGTGATACAATTTTGACATGAGATGTGCTTATACTTTGAAAGCTATTAAACAAGACTTGTTTGCTTATAATTTTGTAATAAAATAAAGGGCCTTCTGTGGAAAGCAGTTTTAAAAACACATCATAACATTTTAAGTGTGTAGGTCTTGCAACATTTATTCCAATTTTCTAGTGACAGACACAGAGTAATAAGATTTTCCTAACAGATGCTTAGTGCTGGGTACTCACATGTCACTCAAGCTGACAAGGTTTTTGAAAAAACACTTTCTTCACCATGTTACCACTTTGAAAGATTAACTATTGCACAGAATTCAATTTTGTTTAATTGAAAAGTATAAACTTCACAAAATATAATTTATTAAAGTTAATATAATAGAATTAATTAGATATATATCCTAAACAATCCACTAGCTCTGTTTTACAAATTTGTCTGTCGCATACAAGATTCTAATCCTATATAGCTGGAGAAAAGCTTTATCTCAATTCACAATAAGATCATAGAATTTTGGAGTTGGGAAAGATATTTAGAGATCGTCTTTTTTAAATTTAATGCCTACTTTCTAGGATTTTCCTTTTTTACATAACTGAAAGATTTGGATTTAATGAATATTTAAATAATACATGGCAAACATAATTCAAGTTACATAGTTCCTTCATTCCTTCATTTGTTCATTCTCTCAGACATTTATCAAACATCTGACATGTACTGGTATGTTCCAGGAACTATGTGAGGGACTGGTGATGCAAGAATAAATATTTCACTATCCTTGTCTCTGAACAGGAGCTCAGAATATAGCTGGTAAGACAGATAAATAAATTAATAATGATACTGTGGTGTGATAAAGGCTATGGCAAGTTTGTATACAGTCCTGTGGGAAAATAGACAAGGGAGCAATCTTTGTCACTTGGGGGTTCTGTGAAGACAACGGAGAAGAAATCACATTTGATGTGGAGCAGACATTCTCAGAGGAGAAGTAGGGGCTGAGGATGTATGAAAGGAAATAGATACGAAAGCAGAAGAGTATGTTTGGAGAATGACAGTGTAAAATATAGGGAATGGTGGGAAATGATGTAAAGTCAGACTGGAAAGGTAATTCAGGGATAGGCTACAAGTATCAGATTCTAAAGAACTTGACATGACTTTTTTTTGTAGGAAATAGACAATTGAAAAAAATTGGAAGTGAAGACAGGGATGTGATCTGATTTATATTTTTGAAAAACTATCTCTGGCAATGGTGTGAAAGACAGTTTGGATTAGGTTAGTAATGGGCATGTTAAAGTAGTTTTGGACAGTGGAAGTGCCATTGGATGAAGGGATGCATTAAAATACATTTTAGAAACTGAATTGACAGAACTTGGTGGTGAATTGCTTAGGAAGGGTAGATGCTAAGGGAAAGAGAGAAGTTAAGCATAGCTCCAAGAGGTCAAGTTTGCATGCTTAGTTTTGAGGGTTTGGATAGGCATTTATTTAATCCTTTTCACAAACTTTTGAGGATTACCACAGATGAGAAAAACTGAAGTTTTGAAAAGTTAAATAATTTGCCAAGGTTACCATATAGGTAGTAATTCGTGGAGGCCAGGTCCGAGCACATTCTGTTTGAACATTTTCAGACCCAAGTTCTTAACCACTGTACTGCTTCTTTCTATACTGATTGAGTGGGCAGTGATATCATTTACTGGGCTGGGAAATATAAGAGGAAATACAGGTTTTGAATGGAAGATTATCAGTTTGTCTTGTAACATTTTGAGTTCGATGTATCCGTAAGTCCAGGGAGTGGAAATATTCAGAAGAGAGCTGGAAACTAGAAATACAGCACTGAAACTCATGAAAGATACAGAGTCAGAAAGTTGAGATTTAGAAGATATCAGTGAACAAGTGATGGTTGAAACCATAATTGTGACTCAGATGGCCCAAAGAATAAGCTTGGGAAGAGAATTAAGCAGAAAGCTTTCAGTGGCAGTGGAAAGAAAGGGGTCAGGGAAGGCTATTGATAAGGACCATTCAAACGGTTTAAACGAAAACCAGCATAATACAACTTCCACTTTAAGTCTGAAGTGGAGATTTACTTTTTCTCCCTTGGGCATACGTTGGCCAGAAGGTTACACCATTATCTTCTTAATTGTCCACTATTGCTTCAACAGCATTGTTATAACTGTGAAAAACCGTCACTCACAGCGTCTCCTTTTCTGAAGTTCACAATTTCTTCCCATTCAGGATCACCATCCTCGCACCATCTTCTACAAATTCCCATCATCGCATTTGGCCACAAGACCACATCCTCGACGATACACTCATTCTCTACTCAATTCCTAGACTGTGATCCAGTCAACTTTACCTCCAAGATGTTTCTATGTTGCTCCAGGAACTGCTCCACTTGTGAAATACTTAACCATGAAATTTCAATGACTGAGCATAGCATCTTTCTTTCTTCCTTGCTTCCATTAACTCAATTCAGAAGCGACTTAGTTCACATCATTTATTGAGTATCATATGTTGTCATACACACACACACACACACACACACACACACACACACACACACACGTCTCCTAGCACTGAGACATTGTCCCTAATCTCAAGAATTTCACAAAATAGGAAGGGAGCAGATATGTAAAAAATTCTGTTTGCAATCCTAGTGTGATAAGTAGAGCAGCAGAGGTATCTGATAGGTATAGTAGTGTGATACAGTGAAAAGTTTGAGCAGTTGCACTTGAGTTGAAGATGGGAGATATATTTATCTATAATTGCATAACTAAGCCTTCAAACTTAGTGGCTTAAAATAGCAATGACTTATTCTTTTTCACAATTCTGTGGATTGACTGGGTGCCACCTACATTCAACTGGTTGTGGGATGGGCAGGAATAGCCAAGAAGGTCTTACCTGTCTGTGGTGCTATCTGCCAGCTTGCCTCCTATGGTCTTTCTCTCCACATATCTTATACTCTGGGCAGTGTAGCCTGAACTTTTTTATAGCATGATAGCTGGATTAGGCTGGAACTGGCAAAGTGCCAATTCTACAGCATTCCATGGGCCTGCCCAGAATCAAGGGCTTTTGTGGGAGTGATGGCTTGAGTGTACAGGGATGGGATGAAAATTTGGCAGCTATTTTTTTGCAGACAAATTACCACAGAAGACTCAGGAAAAGGAAGAGATACTTGAAATGAGTCTTGAAGGCTGACAACTTGGTCAGGTAACTGGGGCTTTAGAAGAAGAGGAGCTGTTTGGGAAGGACAGCAGTGACACGAAGGCAGGAAGCAGCTTAGCCGGTCTCTGTGCCAGGATGTGTGGTGTGCCTGGGAGCATTTCGGGGAAGGACTGAGAAACGACCTTGCTAGGCAGACAAAATTAGGGAAAGCCTCGTTATAAGAAGTAAATTAAATTTTATCTTCCTGGTTGCAGAATGCCCTTAAAGAGATTTCATGCAGGGGAGTGGCTGCTTTTCACTTTCATTGATTCTTCTGTATTGCCAGCTTCATATGTTTTCAATCAATAAGCCTTTGACTTCATTTCTTTATTCAATCCAACTGACAACTCATGGTCATTCAGTTACATCTCTCTCTCACCAGCACTCTCATGACCTTCTTTTCATTCCATTATCCTAATCAATTCTATAATTACCTAACCAACTGTTAGTCCTGATTCTGGAACCAGGCATTGAATAATACTGGAGAAAAATCACATAACCATGTTGATTGCCTGCCTTATACATTTATGATTTCCAACCACTGTTGGACTCTAAATATTATGTAGCAAATATTTACATATCCTTGCCCATTTCCTGTAGTAGTAATTTTTTTTACCACTCTTTTCAATCTTTGCACTTAATGCTTCACTATTTTCCCTTAGCAGATTATTTTGACTACTTTGCAGAGGAAATAGCTGTTATAGCTATGAAAAACTTTCTTCCACCTCCTCCTTAAAGTTCATTTGTTCTTTTTCATTCTGGGTCACCCCCTTTCTTTCCTTTCAAATTCCTCTTATTATCCTAGGACGTTTTTCACTTCTACACCTCTGAATTGATATACAGTTCTCATCCATCCTTATCTTCTTCCACAGAAAAAGAGTCATTCTTCCTCCTTTCCTTCACATATGTTCATGACCCCACACCTTCTACCTCTTGCAAGTTCTTGCTCTAATAATTATGCCCTTTCTTACTTGGTTTTCCAATCTGTGTCTTTCTACAACTTTCTCCTCAGTCTAAAACATGCACAAATAGTCTCTAGCCTTTAAACATTTTCCTCAGCCTTGTTTCTAACACAATCAATATAACTGTACCCACAGTTTATTCTTCCTTATTTCATATTTACTCCTTCGCAACCTGCAGTTTGACTTGTCTTGATCAAATGCCAAGCACAGTTTCTGACACATGGTAGACATGTAATAAGTATGTATTAATGATAATTTCTAATTGCCAGTATTATGATCTCTTGTTAGCCCTCATCTTACTTATGGTGGGGGAAGGGGGTGGTGGCAAAGGACAGGTTCCATTTTTAGGTTCTGCCCTGGCTCAGTGCAAACCAAGTGGACATAATGGCTGAGATTCTGTACTCCACATATTTCTTTCAAAATCAATCTTATTCTATTCGCATTTTCGTTTGCTGGAGCCTGTGCTGTGCAAGTTGGTCAATATATTGAATATTACCATTGATTATACATGAACATTCTTTGGAAATTATACCACTACATAAAAATGATTATTTTTATTATGTCTCTCTTGAAGTGTGGTGCCCAGGTAAAACATGATATAGATGCTTAGAGCAACAAAATTTTTTCATATGCTGGACAGATTTACAAAGGCAGTAACCATGGTTTTTCTGGCATATAGTATATAATAAATTTTTGTGGAATGAATGGATGATTGTTCCTTATAAGTAACCCAGCCAAAATTTTCTAAATGTACATAGAATGTAGTTCTGATATTTCAAATTAAATATAACATCCATTGTTAGCACTTAAGAGTTTTCACACATTCTAAGTGACTATTGTGCTGCTGTTATTGAAAGGGGAAAAACAACAACAACAACAACAACAAGAAAAAACACCAATCACTAGAGCAATTCGCAGGTAAATTTTGTTTGTTTTCTCTGGGAAATTTAATCTGTTAGAGTGTTGTTTTAGGTGCAATCTTTCCATAGAAACACACATAAACTTACGTGTTTATGAGTTTGAACTTAAACTATGGCTATAAAACTGGGTACTTATTGGCCTTCAATTTATCTAACTTTTATCTTGCAGACTGTGAGCTCATTTAATAGCATGAAGTGAAAAAAGCTGGAATAACATTCCCTGTACTGCATTCCTTTGGGACCTTCCTGTATTATGTTGACATTCAGTCTCAACCAGCCTGATAATAAAATGATCCATTTATCCAACACAAGCAGGCAGAGGAGGACACACTGCTTCATTTCACTCTGCCTCCCACTCCTGGAGCCAGGCCCATGCTTCCTCTGTATCTAGGGCCAAATACATGCACACATAAAACACTTCATCAACAATTTTTCATGTTTTCTGTTAAGTTTGGTTTACTCTTCTTATGTGAATTTGCCCCTAGATACTTTTTCCAAACAGCACAGAAAGTATTTAAGGTGAACTATAAAACTTTTTAATAATAAACTTTGTGGTTATAGAGCCTTGGGACTAAGAAACACTTATAAACAAATGAAAGTGCTAACACTACACAGACAAGACCACTGAGGACTTTAGGAGAAGTCACTGACCCTTAAAAAAAAAAAAAAAAAAAGACATATTAGTCTAAATCTTAAAATCAGACTTTTCAAAGGGGTAGTGTTATTTAATTGAGGACTTTTAGAAATTCCTTGAGTCTACTCCATAGTGCAATTCTTTTAATCACAAAAAGTGTTGAGTAAAATTTTTACTTTCTTCATTCCACTCCCTGATAGCTTTGTTTCTTAAAAACAAACAAACAAGTAAATAAACAAACACAAAGCAATTGTCTTTTTACCTAGTCTGTGATTATTATGGTTGCTTACTTGGAATTCTTTTTTTCTTACTGAAAATAAATCGTTCCTTGTTGGGCCATGTTTTGTTACCAATGTAGAATTCTAGAATAACCAGGCAGATTTGAGAACCTGGAAAATGCTGACTGTATTCTATTATTATAAACATAGCATAATTTTTTATTTGAGGGAAACCCAAGTGCCAGTGTCCCTAAAATATCTATCAACTTGTCAAGGTACCTAAAAACCTCACCACACTTCTCCTTTAAAGCCTTAATTTTCTTGAATGCTATTATTTAAATAAAGACATGTTATTGATAGGCTGTTAACATATACAAGTTCAGACAATTAAGTTCGCTATCTCTTCCTAGAAAGAGTGCTACATACCTCATTGCTGAATATCACTATGGTCACCTTTGAAGCTATGGGAAGCTTGGGAAGCTATGCACTGATGTCAGCGCCTAGTCCACACTTCAGAGCAATTTGGGAACTCTTTCTCTGGAATGGCCATCAGAGCTGTCCTATTACCCTTGATGTTCTGAATGTCATCCAAATGTCTTCCTTTCAATATTTCCTTTCTCTTCGGGTAAAGAAATAAGTCATTGGGGGCCAGATCAGGTGAGTAGGGAGGGTGTTCCAAAACAATTCTTTGTTTACTGGCTAAAAACTCCCTCACAGACAGTGCTGTGTGAGCTGGTGCATTGTCGTGATGCAAGAGCTGTGAATTATTGGCGAAAAGTTCAGGTTGTCTAACTTTTTCATGCAGCCTTTTCAGCACTTCCAAATAGTAAACTTGGTTAACTGTTTGTTAGTTGGTACAAATTCATAATGAATAATCCCTCTGATATCAAAAAAGGTTAGCAACATCGCTGCAACAAGTTCGCAAACTTAATTTCCAGACCTCGTATATCAGTGACAATAAGTAGGATTCTAACTTAAAAAATTTAAAAAATAAAAATGAGATGTGAGCAAAAGGATTTTGGATGGGAAATGGTGGTGGAAAGTCTGGAAGAAAAGCATGGAGTACTTGATGAAAACCGTGCTTAGCTACAGATGGTATGAGGAACTGGTTCTTGTATCAGTTAGCAATCTTTCAATTGCAATATTCAGAAAATCCAGCAGAAAATGTCTAAAACCAGTAGGGAATTTATTGGCTCTCATGACTGATACAGCCTGTGTGCCACTTATAAATGTATTGCTTCCTGGTTCCATATTCACCCTTCAGTATATGTTCTTCGATAACAGACAGTCTCTTTCAGGTTTTCTCCTTTAAAGTGAAACCTATGTTAAGCATTGTCAGTAGAGGGCTATGGAGGGACCTGGCTGGAGGGCCTCCTGCCTTGTCTAGTTGCAGCTTGATGGGCCAGCAGTGTAGGTGTAAGGACATCTGGTGAAGCTGTGCTCAGCCGTGTGCCTGGAACATGGTCCTTCAAGCCAGGCAAGTAGCTTGGCAATAACCTTCCTTTTGCACACTTGACATGGAAATTAGTACTCCAAAGGCTTCCTGTCTGCATCAGTACCTCATTTCCCTTTGCAGGTCCCTGTGCAACCTGCATGTATCACAGAGCGTTCCCATCAAGCCAGCTTCTGCTCCCTCTGAAAGCCCTGCATGCTTTGCCTGCTGCCCAGATTTCCACCTACTCCTGGTTGCTGGTTGCCTGCTCACCACCTGCACTCCAACAGAGTTGCTTCCTGATTGCCCAGCAGCTGTAGACTAGCTCCAGTCTGGGAAACCCAGTTAATTTCTGGGCTATCCAGTGGTGAGGCCGAACTCCACCTTCCCCAAAATGGTCTTCTCCTGACTTTGCACTTGAATGGAAACATTGGCTTTTATGGGGTCTTGAGCCTGCCAGCTATTAGATGGAACTAGACCATCATCTCTCCTGGGTCTCCAGCTTATTGACTGCAGATCTTGGAACTTGTTAGCCTACATAATCACATGAGCCAATCCCTTATAATACATTTTCTTAATAGAACACACACACACACACAAACACACACACACACACACACACACACACACACACACACACACTGTTGGGTGTGTACACATATCCTGTTGGTTCTCTGTCAGTATTGACCTCTGAAAAAGAAGGGAAGAGAGGAAGGAGACAGGATGGGAGTTTCGGGGATTCCAATCTTCCGTGAGGATTGGAAGAAAGCTGGGAAAGAAACAACTTTCTTTTTCACAATTTTGTTTTGGGCTGGCAGTGTATTAACCAATTCCAGGCTTTTAGTCTGTTTGTCTTTTACCTTTGGGGCTCAGTAAGATACAAAACACTATATAACTTTATATCACTCAGGTATTGGTTTGTTGACAAGAAACAAGAGGACACTAAGAAACTTATCTGTACTCCTAGGCAGGGACAAGTCTTGATCTATTAGGTCCCCTTGGAGGTGTATGTATAATGATTATAGATGTTTTATAGGGAAATGACTCTATGGTTTATTTGCCTGTTCATTTAGTCACATGACCCTCCAATTATCCTTTTAACAATATATGCTGGCAGTACCTGAAGTAATGCAAGATATTCCAAGATATGTGAGATAAAGTTCCTGGTTCTCTGGTGATTTATACATTTGTTAGAGGATAAGATAAATTTAAAAATATCTGAAATACATGGATTTATGGTATCAAATTCATAAGAGAGGTTCAAATCATAGAGGTTCATAAGAGAGGTTATTGTTGCTACACCAAGAGGGAAGACAACATTTACTGAAATCAGGAAAGATTCATAAAAATGGTATATTTGATCTTTGAAAAACAGATAGGATTTTGCCTTGAAGAGATACAGGAGGTGATTTCCAATGAGAAACAGCATGAGCAAAAGAATAGGATTAAAAAATACTAGAATCTATTCTGAGGTAAGTGAATAAAACCAATATTGTTTGTCATGGACTGCGGGTTTGTATCTCTGCAAAATTTATATGTTGAAACCCTAACCCCCAGTGGGATGGTATTTGGAGGTGGAGACTTTGGGAGGTAATTAAGTCACGTGGAGGTAGCCCTCATGATAGGATTAGTGCCCTTTGAAGCAAACACATGAGAGAGGTTGTTTCCTTTCTCTCTGCTCTCCACCATGTGAAAACACAGCAAGAAGATGGCTGTCTGCAAATCGAGAAATGGGTCTGTAGCAGATCTCGGATCTGTTAGAACTTTGATCATGGACTTCCCAGCATCCATAACTGTCAAAAATCAATGTTTGTTTAAGCCACCCTGTCTCTGTTAATTTGTATAGTGGCCTAAACTGACTAAGACAGTTGGAGCATACCATTTAGTGAGGTAGTTTGAGAGGGAGTGAGGTTGGAGAAACAGGTAGGGAGAAGATCGTGGTTAACCTTAAGAGCCAACCTAAGAACTTACATTTTAAAAAAACTGTAAAGAAATGTGCACAAAACATAAATGCACAGCTCAGTAGATTATTTTAAAGTCAGCACTCCCATGAATTTATCACCTAGAACATTACAAAACAGAACATTACCAACACATCATAAGCCCTGCTCATGCCCTTTCGCAAACATTGCACCTTTCTTTCTTCCTGAAGGAAACTATACTGACTTTTAACACCAGAGATAGTGCTGCCTATTTTTGAATTCTATATAAACGTCATTAGGTAGTATAGATTATCTTTGTCTAACTTCTTTCACTCAATATTGTTGGTAAGATTTACACATGCTGTTGAACATACAAGGACTGACAATTAAGTTCGCAAACTTGTTGCAACGCTGTTACTACCCTTTTTTTGATATCAGAGGGATTATTCATTATGAATTTGTACCAGTTGGAAAAACAGTTAAGTTTGCTATTTGAAAGTGCTGAAGAGGCTGCATGAAAAAGTTAGATGACCTGTATTTTTCACCAACAATTCATGGCTCTTGCATCATGACAACGCACCAGCTCACATGGCACTGTCTGTGAGGGAGTTTTTAGCCAGTAAACAAATAACTGTATTGGAACACCCTCCCTACTAACCTTACCTGGCCCCCAATGACTTCTTTCTTTACCTGAAGACAAAGGAAATATTGAAAGGAAGACATTTGGATGACATTCAGGACATCAAGGGTGATACGATGACAGCTCTGATGGCCATTCCAGAAAAAGAGTTCCCAAATTGCTTTGAAGGGTGGACTAGGCACTGGCATCGGTGCATAGCTTCCCAAGGGGAAGGTGACCCAAAGGTGACCATAGTGGTATTCAGCAATGAGGTATGTAGCACTTTTTCTAGGATGAGTTTGTGAAGTTAATTGTATAGCCTTGTATCTACAGTTCATTTATTTTCATTATTTCATAAGTATTCATTCCAGTGTATGATATGCCACACTTTAACAAAGTGACTGTTTGTGTGGAATTTGGGGATTATAAGATGTCCACATGTTCAGCTTTCCTAGATTCTGAGAATCAATTTTCCAAAATAGTCCTATCCATGCACTTTTACCAGTAGAACATGAGCGTTCTTGTTGCTCCACAGCCTCTCTAACATTTTGTATTTCTAGACTTAATGTTTAGCCTAGGAAGTATGAACTTAATTTTGTATGCAATGGTGAGCCACTGAAGGGTTTTGAGTTGGAAAGTGGTGTGAACAGGGGAAGGTTCATCTGGTAGGGTTGTATAGATTACAATGAGAGACAGATTTGAGGATGGAGGACAGTTGGGACACTATTGTAATGATTTCATAAAAATAATGCAGAAACAAACTGGAGTATTGATAGAGGAGCTAAAAAGGAAGAGGTAAGAGATATTACTTCCACAGTGTGTACCTATATATATATATATAAAATAAAATTTGGCAATTAATAAATTGTGGGGATAAAGGCAGCAAGTGTGAGTGAAAATGAGCACATGTTTGAACTTAAGTGACTGACATAGTGGTAGAGTTTTAACCAACTTAAGAAGGCTTAGGAGAAAATCCTGGTTTCAGGGAAGTTGTTTTTACCCAAATCATGTCACTTACTTTATTTAACTATTTCACCAGACCCTTAGTTTGAATTTGTGACAATTTTTTTCTCCAAGTATCCTTTCTCATCATTGCTGTGGAAGATCATTCTCAGTAGAAATTGGATATGTCAGACAAGAAAGCATTAGGACTATGGTGCGATAAATTGCACCCCCCCAAACCTCCCCAGTGAATTCAGTGTCCAGAGAAAGCAATAGAAGATTTTCTATTATTCAAACCTGACAGCTTTGGAGTAAGGAGTGATAGTAGCTAGGAGAATGACAGGTCTAGGACTTCTGGGAAGCAAAAGTCCACATAGCCTTTAAAGTAGGAGCTATTCTGTGTGCTCACTTCCGTCACTAATTCTTTTTCTCTAGACATTTTCTTTTCTAATACTGACATAAGCAATGGCTTCTTCCATTTTTGCAATATTTTTTTTTGTTTTACTGGGTATTTCCCAGGGATATAGCAAATATAAATATATAGTAAATACTGGGTATATCCCAGGGATATAGCAAACATGTACACATTTCAGGACCAGCGCTCCACTACCTCCACCTGCACTGATGTTGAGATAGTAACTACAATTGATTATTTCAGTTTTTGAGACAGTTTGCTTGGATAACAGTTGAGGCATTTGTGGATGCACCTATCTATGTGAGTTCCTATTGAATGGCTCTCATGGGCTCTATGACTATTTTAGCACAGCCTCTTTAGTAGAGGCTTTTGTTTAATGTCTCTGGTAATATTTTATCTACCATTGTATCCAAAAACAGATGACTCATTAAGCTTGTTTCCAATGAAATCACTTTGATAAAAGTTTTGTTATTAATTTTTACTTTCCGGGCCTATTACTATATCGTGATATCATACAGTGTGGCACTATCAGGAAACAGAAATAATAGTACCTTATATTTCTAGGCCACTTTAAAATTTACAAGGCCATTTACATCTCTTTTATATCCCTTTACTCTCCCCATCACCCTGTGAAGTGTTATTACTTTCATTTTTCAAATGAAGAAAATAGTCTCAAAGACATAGGTAGTGTTAAAACCAGGACTTCAGATCTTCTAATACTAGCCTCAGTGCCTGTGATGGTTAATTTTGTGTCTACTTGACTGGGCCACCAGATGCCCAGGTGAAACACTATTTTTGGGTGTGTCTGTGAGGGTGTTTCCAGAAGAAATTAGCATTTGAATTAGTGAACTGAGTAAAGCAGATTGCCTTCTTCCAGTGTGGGTGGGCATTTTCCAACCTGTTGAGGGCCTGAGTGGAACCAAATGATGGCAGAAGGGTGAATTCTCTCTCTGCCTGACTGTTAAAGCTGAGATACAAGTCTTCTCCTATCCTTGGATTGGGGCTTGTACCATCAATGCTTCTGGATCTCAGGCCTTTAGATTCAAGCTGGTATTTATACCACTGGCTTTCCTGAGTCTCCAGTTTGCAGATTGCACAGGTAGGACTTCTCAGCATCCATGATCCTGTGAGCCTATTCCTTTTAATACATCTCATTGTCCTATTGGTTCAGTTTCTCTAGAGAACCGTGACTAATACAGTAACCCTTTGCGATGCCTCTGCCCTCATTACCTTTTGCATCTAGCTTTAGACTTTCCTGTTTTCCCTCAACTGTTAATCAGGAAATACATTCTTGCCAGGCAAGGATTATCTGTATATTGTGTATATATACTTTAGCATTAGACAACATCAGCAATTCTCAAAATTACCATGTTGATTTAGTAGCTGAAAGCAGTCTATATTCAGAAGTTAATCATATGGCATGAGATTTAACTTTTACCTTTTTTTTTTTCATTTGCTTTAACCAGTATCCCCTCCCTGTGTGAATAGGGTTCAGGTGAATAGCCAGCAAACTTTTATTACAGGCCTATCTTTACATTGGAGTTCTTTGCAGCACTGATAAAAGTTGTCAATTACAGCCTGATTATATTGTCAAAAGTTGGTTTTCATAGTCTTAAGAACTAAGTCAATGCATATGTAATATTTTTCTTGAGAGAAATAAAATTATTTTCTTGGATATGTTGCATAGATCATCAGTATGTGTAAATTTTTGAAGAGACTGGTCAATTGGTAAATATATTGAAGAAAATATTCCAAAACAAAACAAAGAGAAGAAAGGCAACACTTGTGTTAGCTTAACATTAAATATCACTCAGTACACAGATGAATGACTAAAGTGCAGGTGAGAACAGATGTAATGTTTGTTGATTTATTACAGCATGCAACTGACTACAATCAATGTAATAGAAACACAACTCTTTCTTGAATGCTGGTCTTCTAGGCTCTTCTAGTGGAAAGATATTTTTAGGCAACATTATGAAATTCAAAGAACTGCGAAAGGTAATGAGGTATCCTTCACAGAGCAGTGTACCATGTCCACTCTATCACTGAAAGAATAATGACATGAGTCCAAAAAGCTGAACACATATGCATTTAAATTTCTCAAGAATGATGTGGGTATGCAGTTATTTAATTATTTGAATGTTGTGTCAATGCTTACTTCCTGGCTAAACAGGGAGTATCTTCGTATTTAACCATGTCACAGATTTATGAACATCATTGAACTTCCCTGCTTTGATGGGGAATGGAGAACGATCCGGCCAACATGAACCAAGTTGGAGAAAAGGAGTTACCAGGATGAGGAGGGGGATGCAATGCTTACTCAAGACTGTGAGGCTCCACTGAGCCAAAGGGATTGGCAAACATGAACTTCAAATCTTAGAGGTCAGAAGAAAGAAAGGACATTAGATTCGCAGAGCCAACGATTAGGCCAAAATTTTGTAGCCAAAAAGTAAGATAGGAAAAGAGCCAAAGCCATTTGGGAGTGAAGAGGTGGTACTTTAACAATTTCCTCATTGTACAATGCTAGGGCATGAGATGACTGAAGTTGTTCTTTATGGAACAGTGGGCACAGGCTGAGTAGCAGAAGGCAGGCTGAGGAAAAGGGCAGAGAGCTGAGCAGATGATTATTGGTTCTTCCTCACAATAAATGCTACCAGTATTCTGTCTTTAGACACAATTTAAAATATTTAACACCCAAAATTCACAAATGTAGTCAATGATGCAGTTTTTCTAAAGGATTCTAAACATATTTTATTGATTTTTGGAATTCAAGTCATAATATAGAGTCACAGACTCAAAATGGGGGAAAAATTTCAAGGCTATCCTATTGCTTTTGCTATGGGAATCCTTTCTAGACTGTTCAGGTCGAGTGACAGTCTAGCGTTTGGTTCTCTGTTGACAGGGTCATGCTGCTTTATGAGGCACTTCATTCCATTGTGTATAGCCTTATGTTTGTAATTATTTTTGGCTGCCTAGGCAACTTTACTGATTTCCAGCAGCCTTTTTATTTATGCTTATGAAAAGCCCTCTTCTCTATCAGTTGCAGTACAGCAGAGCTACTAATAACAGCCCTGGCCCCATCCTAAACAGGATAATAACATGACCAAGGTAGACTAGCAGTCACTCTCTCCCTCAAATTGGAATCTTCAGCACTTTGACAAATGTTTGGCATTGTTTCATTTCCAGCAATGGTGCCCTGACCAGACACATTTTTTTCCCCCCCTGAGACTCTATTTCCTGATTTCTCATTCTCTGAATGAATCTGCCCTGGTTTTTCTTGTTTCCAAAATTGATTCTCCAGCTTCCTGTCAATTCTGTGTATGACAGTCACCAGGGGAGCCTATTAAAAATGAAAATTCCAGACCTTGCACCTCTCAAGTTTGTAATTTAGTCATATGGGGTGGGGTACAGGAAGTTAAATTTATAACACTCACTCCAGGTGACACTGATGCAATCAGACTAACGAGCTGACTTTTGGGAACCACTCTTCAGATGATATAACCCAAATGTAAATTTGCACTTCAATAGAAAATTTCTGAAAGTGGAAAAGGCTTACTGACCAACTCACTAAATTAATGAACCCCAGCTTTTTCATTCATTCAATTATTCAACAAACAGATATCACACATCTATACTGTGCCCGGCACCCTGGTGCGCCTTGGGATACATAATATCATTAAGACTATTTGAGACTGGATGTATTGGCTTGCTATTACTGGGCACTGAGGCACTGAAAAGAGAGCAAGGAACACATATCTGGATTCCCAGGTCCTCTATTCAGTAAATATCACTAGTAATCATTAAAAGAAATGGACAAGCATTTATTTTTGTATTTCTACATGCCCCATACGCCTCACAAATTTAACAATGCAGATTTTTAATTCTAGGTACAATTGCTTCATGTATGTAAAAAAAAATTCTAGGTAAAATCTGAAATCGTAACTCTAATTAATTAATGTTAGGCATAATAATAAAATTCATCCATACCAATTTTCTGCCATATTTAATAAAACAAGATTTTCTTCTATTGTGCAACTGAATTGCCTCACAGTTACATACATAATGTATAATAAAAACAACTATATAGTTGAATAGGATATGAAAATGTTTAGAAGCTCCTTCTTTCAGCTAACAAAAAAAATAACTCTTATGTAAAACATTTGCTATCAAATTAGCCCAGATTTCATATTGTTTTGGAGGGTATTTTAAGATTCTAAATCAGTCGTCCTAAGTAAAGTTTGAAAACTTGTATCCCTTCTCGCAAAATTTTAAGTTGATCTCTAAATTGTCTCATCATAAACGTGAATACAGTTGACCCTTGAACAACTCAGTGGTTAACAACATCTACTCCCCTTGCAGTCAAAAATCTGCATGTAACTTTTGCCTCCCCGGAAACTTAACTAATAGCCTACTGTTGACCAGAAGTTTTACTAATAACATGACACATATTTGATTAACACGTGTTTTGTATGTTAGATGTATTATACATTGTATTCTTACAATAAAGTATGCTAGAGAAAGTAGAATGTCATTAAGAAAATTATAAGGAAGAGAAAATACATTTACAGTATTTATTGAACAAAAATCCACATATAAGTGGACCCACACAGTTCAAACGTGTATTGTTCAAGGGGTAACTGTAATTGTAAAATATATAATTTACAGAAAATTGTGAACATTGACATGAAAATTTCACCAGTCTTTGTAATGTGTCCATTTGATTCCCACCATAACCCATATTAAAATACACAGACTAACTCATTTTTGTATAAAGTCAGAAATTCTTCATTTTTTTCTCTGAATTCCTATTTCCATACCATTTTTCCAATAGAATTTTATTGTAGTTTAATATATTCTTTATGCCTGAAAGTCTTTTAGTGGTTACTTTTTTTCTGCCATAAAAATATTCATGTACATTGAAAAGTAATTAAGTTTGTGACCATGAGATTCCAAGTGTTAAAATTTCTTCTGAATTGAATTTGTATTACACCTATTAATATAAAATTAATCTAAACAACATAAATAATTGTACATTTAGATAATAAACATAAAATAGAATTTATTAGAAATGTATCCATTATTCCTATGGGTGAACTATATTTTGTTCAATAAATGTATGTATCTGTAGATGCATATTACTTATTGCTAGAATGAGACAAAGCTCAGTCTGAGTCTATTATTCTATTTTTGCTTTTATGGATGTAAGATCTGAGAAAACATTTCCCCATAAATAAGTAGATGAGAATAGAATGAGTTTTGTTTTAGCAATGTCACTCAAATATTTGAATTCTTTCCAAGTTAGATGCCAAAATCACATAGTTATCTATCATCAAAAATTATTTTTAATTATCTACCAGCTGTCATCTTAATTAGGTCTTCTTTCAATTTCGTTAAAGGCAAAGTATTGAAACCAGGTCCAGATTTTATGATTCAGTTATTAGTCATTTACTTTCTCAACACCAGCACTAATATTTTGAATTGTCTTATTGTTTGGAACTCTGGAGACTTTTACACTCAGGGTCAATGTACCATCGAAAGATGGTAAAATGGATGATAGGCACACCTCTCTTTTTTAAAATGACCAATTGGAGTGAATATTCTCAGGCAGACAAATTTTGGAAAGAGTATATATAAAGCTGAGAATCTGGAAAGTATTTTCTTAAAATTATTCAGGCTCCCAAAGTGCACATATCCCAGTTTGAAATATACTGGTCTAAGCATGTCTCCTTTAGAATATAGTTACTGGTTATTCAACATTATGTGAATGTAGATTACTCGACATTGGAACAAAGAGACCTATGGCAGATTGTATATTCCTAAATAGCTGCAAAAAGACCCCCTTTCCCTCATGCTCTTTATACAATGTGACAGTGACGCACCCACCATTGAGAAGTGGGGATCTAGTTCCTTCTCCTTTGGATTTTGGGGTGATTACGACTATGGAGGAATTAACGCTATGTGATTTCTGAGGCTAGGTCATGAAAGGTGATAAAGCTTCCTTCAGTGCACTTGGGATGCTCACTCTTAAAATCCAACTGCTGTGCTGTGAAGAAGCCAGACCACATGGACGGGCCTCATTTCATCTGATGGCCTCAACTGAGGTGCCAGACAATAGCCAGCATCAACTGTCACGTGTGTGAGGAAGCCTTTGAGATTACTCGAGCTTCAGCTGCCCTAGTCATCTGACTATGACTGCATGAGAAATCCTGAGCAAGAACCCCAGCACTAAAAGAGATAATAATAAAATTACTACCATTGCTTTAAGTCACCATGTTTTAGGATGATTCAGTATGTAGTAATAATAATCAGAACAGGATCTCTCTCTCTCTCTCTCTCTCTCTCTCACACACACACACACACACACACACACACACCCCAATGTCCCTTTTCTGGAGATCCCTATCCCCCTGTGCCAATCTGGATTCATTGCTTTCTAAGCCAAGGACCCCAGCTAACATTCTAGGCTGTTATTGCTGGGAATTTTCTTTCTTTATCTTTTATTTCCATCCCCTGCATTGAATTCCTTGTTTCTTGGATTTTATGTCTTCTTATTTGGTCTATTTCTTTGTCTTGATGGAGCACATCGTCTAGATTTTTTTTTTTTTTTTTTTTTTTTTTTAACAAAGGCTGCATATAAGATAAAATGTTGGGAGATCTTACATGCTGAGAATATTTTAATCCCACCTTTGCATTTGATAAAATATGTAGCTGAGAACAGAGTTTTAGGTTAGAAATAACTTTTCCCTTAAAATTAAGGAAATGTTTCTTTGCTGATTTCTGTTGACTTGTTACAAATTTTAAGTTTGAAGCTACTTGGATTTCTGATTGTTTATACATTCCTGAGACTTTTTAATGATTTGCTGCTTGAACCTCTCACTTTAGCTTTCTGAGCCCTGGTAGTCAGATTCCACTAGTGCATGTCTTTTCCATCTTACAAAACTGTGTTTTTATTTCTTGTCTGCTATCTCTGCTGTCCCATTCCCTCTTCTGTTTTCTGTGCCCTTGTGGTTTTATATACTTTTTATTTATTTGCTCTTACTTTAGTGGTATTTGAAGATTGAATGTATGTGCTAATCTATCATATTTAACCTGAATTCTATAAATTTTTAATCTTTTTTCACTTCAGAGTTAGTAATTCTGCCCTCTGTCAGTTACTTTTAAATTGTAAGATTTTGCAGCATTTATCAAACATGCATATACCTATATGAAACATTAACAAAATATATGTCTTTATTTTCTCTTGATTCATTAATATTGTGGGACAGAACAAAGTTCTATTATTAAGTGTTAATTCAAGAAAACTACGAAAGCATATAAGCACCTCGTTATGAAATGGTTGGAAAAACTGACAGTGAAGAGGGCAAGGTGAGGTTACCCACCTACCACCTGTGTGACTGGAGGGAAACAGAGGGAATGGAGTTACCCAGAGCCCAGGATTGCTGGGCTGAGGAGCCTGTTGAGGTTCTCCTGCTGCTCTCGTGCGGCTGCAACTATCGCCACCCTTTGCAGGCAACTAAGGAGCCCACACCCCACTGATGCTGCAGGAACCCAAGAGCCACAGTCTTCTGCTACAGAGGCATCTTCTGCTGCAGAGGCTGCAGCTGCTTCTGTTGGGGCCAGAGCCATACATAAGCACAACGCTGGTGAGGATGATGGAGCACCACCTCTGGTTTTGCAGTGGAAATGCACTACCTGAGCAGGACCTCACAGCCTGCACTTCCCTGGCCCTCTTGCTGATGCTTCAATGCATCACCAGAAGCAGAAACAACAACAACAACAACAACAAAAAGCCCACAGATTCCCGCCCCCCCCACTCTCGTGCCTTTTAGTCCCCTAATAGTGCCTCCCATTGGCAGAACCACACTAGAAAGCAGCTGGCAAGGAAATCTGTGAGATGTAGTTTATAGGTTCCCAGCAATCCTGAGATACAGAGGAGATTCCAGAAGGCTGGGGATAATGCTGAGAGCCAAAAGACAAATAGCCAGCCAGAGGGTTTAAAGGGAAAACCAGTAACTGACTTGTGAATATTATCATTTTTCCGGGTAGGCCTATCTATCTATCTGGCACATCCTGTGAGTGTGATACACATCTATAAATATATATACACATATTTGTAATAGTCAGAGGCCTTTGAGAATAAAATCAGAACTGCTTGTGGGAAAGAGGTTTGGTAATTTTCCAACTGTGAAGAAAACTTTAATGATTATGATATTTCATTGATTATTTTGGCATTTCCAGAGTTTATCTTATAAATTGCTGTTTTTTTTGCTGACATTTTACAGAATTTGGAGCACGTATACAAATTTAATAGGTTGTTAAGTAAGACTTTTCCCATTGTCTCAGATGTTTGGTTAAGGCCAAAAACTGAACATAAGAGATGTTCAATTCCTCACGTTCTAAAAGTTGCTTTGAGGACAGCCAAAATTAGGCTCAGAAACTAGCCCAAGGCCCAGCTAAGAGAGAGCAGGACTGGATGTACTACTACTACTACCATCAATCCACCTGCTTCTTCCCACTTTTGTTTCCCCTGCCCTGAATGCACCTGATTAGAATAAAAGACGGGACATTATTTTGGTTTTTATTTTTAGCTTGTATATTAAAGTGAATATGATCTTTCGGGTGAAGCTGACTATTTTTGTTGCCAAAATTGAAGATGAAGAAATTCCTGCCTGGCTGATCAACATGTAATTGTAGAAAATAAAAGCATGTCTGTCTTTTGGGTTCCTGTGCTCATTCCATTAGAGACACTAGTTCAACTCTGCCTCCCAATTGTCTGCTCATGTTTTGAAGCGTCACAGGGAAGGCACATTCATTACAGAATATAATATTCCAATTTACTTGTTCTTATGCTTTTTAGGCAGAGCTTTTCAAAATCAAGAATGGGTGCTGTTAAGAGTTGATGGCAACGTGATACTTGGATGGCATTTGACCAGAGGACTCACGAGTTTCCAAATCCTTTGCTGCCTTGGCCATCCTTCCCTGAGAAATCCTCCAAGAAAATGTGCAGGATACTTTGACCAACAGAACATAGTGACAACAAACTGTAGCAATTGCTAGGGCTTCTCTCCCAAACTCCAAAGCAGAACAAGAGGGAACTAACCAGGTTTCCATGGAAACATCCTTGACCTATATATACTGTAATGGCTTAAATGGCTGGTAAGCAAATGGCCAAAAGACTCATTCTGACCATTTCTTCCCCAGTATCCAGTCCATACTTAGATCTTGCTATTCTCATGTGGTAAAAACTCCACTCACCAGTGCCAGGGCGCAAGATACAGGGAGAGCTGGAGACAAAGAGTCTGTCTGGCCCACTGCCTTAATGCGCTCTCCCTGGACCCTCTCAGGTGTCAGTAAGCCTACTGAATCAGCTGCCCTGTGGAAGAGAAAGGGCAGATGAAGAGAGAAAGAAAGAGAAGACAGTGAAGAGAGAAAACCAAGGTTTCTCCTGGGGAGAGCAGTTTCCAAATTTAGCCTCACCTAACTTTACCACACTCCTGGAAAATCCCAAGTCCAGAAAGGCAAAGATTGAGGGAAAGTTAGCTAGCTTTTCTCTTCCCTGCTGACCACTGAAATATCTCAGAAGGAAGAGACCTGGAAGGGTAAGATCACACAAGTGTGCATTTTTCACCTCTGTGAAGGCTCCGTTGTGATCCAGTTCAGAAAACCAGAGTCTGACCATCCAGATCCGCAACGGGTTTGGGTAGGCTTGGGGGGACAGCAGAGGTGAATGAAACCCAGAACTTCTCCAAGACACCAACAAGTCCATTGTCAGCCTTTGAAGTAGTCACTACAGATAGTTTAAAAGTCTGAGGTTTGGGATCCTCATGTTTTAGTGAAGAGCAAGCCTTAATCATACTTGTTGTGTAAAAATTTTACCAATGGCCCTGGAATTATTTTATCTTCTCATCTGCTGAGGCATGTTTGTCCATCTTGTTAATTTTGTACTTCCCAGACTTTACAATGTCTTTTCATGTTTGGCCTTGTGTCCTCACCTGGGCAAGGTGCTCCTCCAGGGCAGGTGCCTTGTCATTTACTTCTTTGTAGTTCCAATATCCAATGCAAGGTTCAGCATTGAGTAGGCACTCAACAAACGTTTGATGATGATAGAATTGCCCAGTGTATGGAGGGTATTGTGTAGGTTCATTAGGGTTTTACCAGCACATTTTCTTTCTTTCTTTCCTTGTTTCTTCCTTCCTTCCTTCCTTCCTTCCTTCCTTCCTTCCTTCCTTCCTTCCTTCCTTCCTTCCTCCCTCCCTCCCTCCCTCCCTCCCCCCACCCTCTCTCTCTCTCTCTTGCTCTTTCTTTCTTTTCTTAAGGTGAAACTATCTTCAAATCTCAATTTTGAAAGTTGTTTGCATTAGTTCCCTTTCTTAAAAATCGATTTAGCATTTTCAATATAGCTTGATGGGCTAAATTTATTTTTTTGCCTTTGCACTGTTCTTTTAGAACATGCATGTGAAGAACTTATATTTGGAAGAAGATATATATGAAGAACTGCAGAGACAGGGGCCAAGTCTTTTTTTTATTTCTTCACATTTCTTTTTTATTTGTTGAAATTTGTGACAGCATTTCATTTGAATCTTCTAGAAAAAATCCTGAGCTTGTCAGGATCTATTTTAATTCTTTTATTGAAGTATAATTGACTTACAATATTATATTCATTTCAGGTGTGCAGCATAGTGATTCACTGTTTATGTACATTATGAGATAATCACCATAAGTGTAGTTACCTTCTGTCACCAAAGGCTATGTCTTTTGAACTAAAGTGGTACCTGGGGAAGAGTGATAGAAAGCTCTTGCTTTGAAATGACTCAGCCCAGGTGGCTGAAAGAGGAATCTGGGATCAATCCTAGAAGGACAGGATGAATTATTTTTTCCGTTCTCATTATGCCCCTATCTAGTGCTCTTTCTCATAGCAAAATGACAATTATAATGAGAAATTATAAATGGGAAAAAATAACAGAAAGTGATTATGCTTTCTTGCCAGTCAACATGCTAAGTTATGCATATTAGCTCATTTAATCCACACAACTACTCTATAAAACACAGAGTTACTACATGTGATTTATAAATTAGAAACCCGAGGCTCAGAGGATTTCAGCAATTTGCCAAAATGCTACTGCCAGTCATGGCAGAGCAGTGATGTGAACATACTCTAGTCTAGCCCATGACCTTGATCACCACACTCTGCTGTCTCTTAAGAAGTGTCTTAGGGAAGAAAAAAGGAAGGAACCTTGGAGAACAGGGATGGCCTATATTTCAGACAACTTTGGGGAAGTTACCCAAACCACCAGATATCTGAGCTTTACATTTTATGAAAGTGGCAGTCAGGCTAATTGAGGGTTTTGGACTGACACCTTTACTGAGGTTTAGAAGTAACTGAGAGACACTTTAGGTTGAACTTTAAGATTGACATGTTTTGCTTACTGTTCTGCATGATAGTCATTCTCAGCTGAAAAGAACGATTTACTTGTATAAAAGAATGAACTGCGATTAGTTTATTGTCAGAAACAAATAAAAAAAATTATAATAAACCAAGACAGGTTATTTTGAAGGTAGTGAAAACCTAGGATCGGGTGCGTTATTAGTTTTTTTATTTACATATATAATTTCATTTACCTTGTCTAGCGCATCTGTTTTGTGGGGTTTTTTTGGTTGTTGTTGTTGTTGTTATTTTTTTTTTGAATAATGAATGGAGTTATTTTAACTTAGTGCTAATGTGGTGAGTGCCAGGTGAAAAATTCAATTGAAATGCTGTCACAAGATTCTTTTGTTTTACTGACAAGAAGTGTCATGTTCTCTTGATTCCTGATATATGGAGAGTGAACTGATAAATAGTTTGGAGATGAAATTGTCAGTCACCATTATCACACTCTAGCAATTATCTTTTTTGGTGGCTTGCACTGCCATAGAATTCAAGTTTGAGTATGGAAGCAAAGAGAAGGAACAAACAAAAGGACTTTAAATTAGAAAAGTGCTTAAGTTAGAAAACTAAGATTCCAAAGGGGCTTGAATATAATGGGGAAATTTGCAGCTACTTCCGAGACTTAGAGAGGGAAGGAAGCCAGGAAGAGGGTGCAGAGCAGACGTGGATATATCTTAAAGCTAATGAAGCTTTAGCTTGAAGAATATATATTTGGAAGAATATATGTTCTCCTTCCATGATGGAGATTATTCCAAAGCCTTGATAGGGGACCCTAGCGATGTGTTCACATGGCTTATACTTTTGTAAAATTTGTGCAAGATATTTAACTGCATCAATTAAGTCTCCTGTCTTTATCAACTCTGACTTCTGTTCCATTACATTTCTCCTTCTTAGTGGTGGTTTTGGAGTGACCCCAGACACTGTTTGAGGTCTAGCCAAGGAAATTTGAGTGGAGAATGTATTTTTACTTAAGAGGAATATATTTATGTGACACACATCATCACTTCCCATATATTTAACTTACTATTTCCTCATTCTGACATAGGAATAGCTTCCAGGAATATTCCTATTGCCCACTCTGCCAACCTGATTGATGTTATGACTCACAGGTATGTGTCCAAAGTGATATGAATGTGTCTTAAGGTGCCTGGCTTCTAAAGTATGTGTGTAGTGGAACAAAAACAAGGTTTGAAATATATGGAGCCAGAAGCTAGTCTATAGGAAACTTTTCCAATCATTAGATGTTTAAAACTGTAATTGGAGAATTTGGTTATCAATATTCCTACCTGTCAGTAATATACTTAATAGTATAGTTTGTAAATTAATTATATGCTTTTGCTTTTTTTTGGTGTGGAAAATGTGTGAAAGAGAATTTGTCAGAACTCCTGTATTTGTAAGGCAAATGTGTAGTACTTCTACAAATAATAATTATATCTACAATAGCCATACAGACAATAAACTTTAGAAAGATTATATCAACTTTTTACTGTTGCATTACAAACCTCCCCAAAACGTATTGGCTTAAAACAAAAATCATTATTCTGTGGTTGGCAGTTTGGCCTGGGCTTTTCTAAAATGGCTCATCTTCCTCCACACGGTATTTGCTGGGTATGCACTTAATTCTGGGATGTCAGCTGGGAGGCCAGTGCTTTTTCTTCTTCCCACAAGGTATTCCATCCTCTACAAAGCAACCAAGGTTTGTTCTCACTCACAGAGTGAGAGCATAAGCAAGGTCTCCTGAGGCCTAGGCTCATACAATGTTACCTCTGCTGCATTCTATGGATCAAAGCAAGTCATAAGGCCATATTGGAGAAGGTCATCAGGAGGACATGACCACCAGTTGACCCACAAGCTGGACAATAAGAGGCTGCTCACTCCCTCCCCTGTCCTTGGGATGTGTGATCCCCGTTAAGGCCTCTATGTAAACTTTTAAGATTCTGGCGGACAACTGAGGGGATCTACTGATCTGGCCGTTGCCCAAGGTAAGCCTCATATATAAGTTCCCTTGATTATTACACGTGCCAACTACCATTCTGGAGTGGTCTTCTCCTTTCTTCAGTCTCTCCTTGCCCTCTGTATTGGGGCCAGTTTCATATTTCACCTGGGAAGCTCACAAGATTGTGAACTGACAATTGGTGAACCAGCCAGGAGACCAAAAAAAATGGGTATTGGAAAAAAGGCATCTGCAGGAGAAATCCTGAGGTGGCTGTTCATCTCTCTGTGGGGAGGGGTGGCCCATATGTTAGATGCTTGTGGACCACTGTGTGAGTATGGGAATGCCTGGAAAATGCCAGCTGCTTTAATGTGCTTGTTTGCGGAACAATGTGTAGTGCCCTGTGGCAAATAAGGGAAACAAATGGCTGCTGCAAGTGGGCTGGCCTCTACTGTGACGGTCAGGCTGAGGATTGATGTACAACTAGAGGATGCGACTCAAGTTAGCAAGTTGGAAGAAACGCTGAGGTTAGAAAAGGACGTGCAGTTGTCTACTCCTCTGTCATTGGAGCTGGGGGACATGGTGAGAGAGCAGGATACGTGGGAAACTTTATCATGCCATTTTGCAAAGCTAGGAAGGCACCAGCTGCTATGGATTAAGGCTCAAGTGCTTGTGACAAAGCCTGATTGGGCCACTAAGAGATGGAATCTCTAGGAAAATGAGGAGAATGAAAGGAGGATACTGTGGTGATTAACAATGAAATAGACGAATGCCCTGTGTTTTCTGATCCCTAATACAAAGGAAAACAACAGCATAACAACAACAATCCCAGCCAGCAGGGCAGCCCCTAATTCAGAATATATTCATGATGAGAGAATATACTTCTGCTGAGCTTATTGATATAACTTCCAAGTACCAACAAAAGGTCAGGGAAAGTATCCAGGCATCCTTAGTGTGGCTATGGGATATGAGGGGCAATGGCAGTTCTCTGACCAGACAGAAGGCAGAGAAAATGAGCAACATCACCACACATCCTGCCCTCCAGCAGCACTGACCGGTGCATGGGGGAGTGTAGGGAGAGTCAAGGCACTCACTCCCTTAACAGTTGGATTATTCTAGCCTGTAGGGAGGCTTGGCCCAATGAAGGGGATCTTCCTGGGCACGTGGGACCCTAGAAATCTGTACAGAAGGTACAGCAAATTATTAGTGAGTTAAGAATGAGACAGGCAATCTACAGCCCTGTCTCCGAAGACCCTGATCAGGCCACATTTACTGCAGGAATGAAAGCCAAGATACTTCAGTCCTCCCCCACCACCTGGTATGAGACACTGATATCCATGCTGAGCCAATTATGGAAAAGACATTTATGATATTGGACACGTCATTGCTGATCTGGGGGAAACTGATAAATTCTCGTAATGGGTATGGGCTTTGGGAAAGACCTCCGACAGAGACAAAAGTTGGAAAGCCAAAAGGCTATCTCAATCTGCTGTAAAGGGTCCAATAAAAGTAACCTGGAAGCAAATATGGTTGATCTCATTGCTGCTGAGACCCCCACCTGCAAAAAGACCTGCAACCCAACACTGTGTTGGTCAGCCTGTGGAAAGCCTTAAAACATGAACAACAATTCAGACCTGCCCCACCTGCCCCTATTATCCCTGATGCCCCACCTGCTTTAATGGAGCCCTCAGGGATACCGTCCCACCCGGGATGGGGACCTCCATGTACTGGGCCAGTTTCAGATTTCACCCTGGAAGCTCCTAAGGTTGTGACCAGCCCAGATTCAAGGAATAAGGAAATGAGTTGCTGCAAAGAAGTTACAGTCACTTTTTGTACTCTATAGGGTTTTCCAGTTTGACAAAAACCTTAAACATTGACATAACAATACTAAGTTGTAAGTCTGAAAGAAATCACTAAACTAGCAATAATAAAAATATTAAGTTGGCTATGCTAATGGCAAAGCTGAATTATCATTCTATTTTCTCTCTATAAAATGATATTAGAAAATCGTCTTATGGAGAGGCAAGAAGAATATGGAGCCAAAACTATGGTGGGCATGGAGAGGATGACCGACAAAACATGTCTTTGCGATCCAGTTGAATTTACATCGGGCTTGTATAATCCAGATGTCAGCACCATACTTGGGAGCTCAATAAGGCCTGGATTTGGATAAATTAATATTACTTAACAGTTGAGAGATTTTGGAAAAGTTACCTATTTCTCTGAGACTCAATTTTTCATCTGAGAAAAGGAGTAATACTTATTTTTTCATGTTTTTGTGGATATTAATGTATTAAGTAATGTATTAAAGTGCTTAATACTATTCAGATATGCAGTTGGCAGAGATATACTTTATTGAAGATGCTTACTGTGTCCCAGTTTCTGTTCTAAGAACTGGGGTTATAGTGGTAAACAAGACAAAATTCACAAAATTCCTATCATCAAGAAGGGTCCATTCTAGTGAGGAGTTTGTATATTTAGTAAGAAACTTACTCTTGAGGAGCTTTTATTACAGACTTTAACAAATTTTAGTTTCCTTTCTTGTCATAAAGACATGAATAAAATTATGAGGAAAAATACTTGGAGCAATAGTCTAGGAGATTTTGTATGTTTCCTATTTAAAAGTGTGCACTAATTGATCAAAAAGAGTTTAAGGAGAGGAGATGCTGAGAGTTCATGTATAATGAACTTGCCCAAACTGCAAATGGAGGCTAAATTATTTAGGATTACTCTAATCCAGTTAGCTAGGAAAATTGGATATTTCTCTGCCACATTTAAAAGAAAAATTCTTATCAAAGGCAAGCTGTTCCCTTGTTTCTTTAGTATCCTGGAGAATTAAAAGAAAATCTAATTTAGGAAAGCTTTTCTGTCTTAAAAAAAAACTCACTATGTTGAAAAGGCAACATTAAAAATGCATTCTCTATCTGAATCACAATTATATTGAAAATATCAAATATTGAATTTGTATGCATTTTTTTACCATCCACTCTTTCTATAGAAATAACATTACAATATGCATTAAGCCTATTAATTTATTATTCTCCAAGAGATACATAAATTATTCCTATGTAGTTGCCTGGCTGAGTGGGGGAAAAAAGACCCTCAATTTCTTAGTTGAAATTACAGTTTCAAGAGAGAGCTCATTTTAAATTTGTCTACCTTTAAACTTTGGCAATTGGTTTAGTGCTTGTGATTAAATACAGTGTTTCTGAAAACACTAGGAATACTAAGAAAACATATCAACTTCTCATTTTATTTGTAATTGAGCTGTAAAGCCTATTCATGTTCTAAGATTTTAAAATTTTATTTTCTTGGGTTTTACAACATGAATTAAAAGCAATGATGAGAGAGCTATTTTGTCTACACATGCCTGGTAGAAAGGGGGCTGTTTGCTTACTGACTGATATTAAATATTAAAAAATACAACCTAGAAAAACCCATTCTCAAAAGGTGTACTCCTCTAATAGTAGATAGGTATTTTTGCTTATTTCACATATAGTCTAATCTTGATTGTGCACTATGATTAAATTTGCGTTTTCATTTTAAAAACATATCCTTTTCTGACTTTTCTATCCCGAACATGGTTTAATATTTCACTCCAAAAGCCATACTCAAAATTCCTCTATCATCTTTCCTACCTTTTTCTTTACAAAAAACAATTTTTCTCCCTTTACTATTCTTAATTCATTAAGAACGGATTCCCTCTTGCTTTAGAGTTAGATTTTGAAGGAAGGTTTGAACAAAAATAAGCATGTTTGGCTTCACTAAACTAGGATTAAACTGTATTAAAATAGTAACTACTGTTATAGAATTGATCTTTTACATTTCCCCTCTACCCTAAGCCAAATACCTTCCAAGTCAGGCATTATGAGCAAGGTTGTGCAGCATTCTTTGTATTCACATTACTTTTTCCCCAAACAGTTCATTTCAGTCATGTAAACTGATGGTTCAAATGTCTGGATTTGAATTGCCCCAATTAGATGTATCGATCTATCTATTAACCTTTCAGTCATTGTCAGATCCTTTTAAGATAACATGTTTTTTTCTATAAAGTGAATATTGCACAAACATTACACTCCATTAATAAATAAATTGAACTTCATCAAAATAAAAAATTGCTTATTGAAAGACATCATTGAGGAAAAGACAATTCAAATATATCTGACAAAGGACTTGTATCTAGACTATATAAAGAGCTCTTACATCTCAACAATAAAAAGACAATCAAATTTAAAAATGGGCAAAATTTTTGATCAGATACGTCATAAAAAGAAAAAAAGATATACAAATGACATCACTAGTCATCAGGCTAATGCAAATTAAAATCACAATGAGATACTACTACATAAAATAAAAATGACCAATAATATTAAGTGTTGGTGAGAAGGTGGAGCAACTGGAGCTCTCATACTTAGCTGCTGGAAGTACAAAATGGCACAGCCATTTTGGAAAACATTTTGGCAATTTCTTATAAAATTAAACATATACTTATCATACTGAGAAATATCACAGCTGAGAAATTCCACTCCTAGTTATTTACTCAAAAGAAAAATATATTCAAGTTCTTTTATCCACTTTATTCATAACAAAAAAAGAAAGAAAAGAACCTGAATGTCTATTAGCTGCTGAATAGATAAACAAATTGTGCTCTATTCATACAATGGAATCTTACTGGGCAATAGAAAGGAAAGAACACAATAATACGGATCCATTTTAAAAGCATCACACCACATGAAAGGAGCCAATCACAAAAAAATTCATACTATATGGTCTCATTTATATGAAACTTTTAGAAAAGGCAAAACTATAGCACCAGAAAACAGGCCAGAGATCAGATTGGGGTGGGCAAAGGAATTTCAAAAGGGTGTTAGGGAACTTTTGGAGAGATAGGAATGTTTTGTATCTTGAGTATGGTGGTGTTACACAGCTTTATACATTTGCTAAACTTCATTGAACTATGAGTTAATTTTATCTATGTAAGTTATGCCTCAATAAAGCTGTTAAAGGAATACATACTTATTTATCATAATAATTAAGAAAATACAGAAAGCCATAAAAACAAATGAAAAATTCATTCCTCATCAGATAACTATTAATATTTTAGTAAAGTTTTACTCAAATAACTGAATATAACAGAAAATGCAAATTATAGTTGTACAACTCAATGAATTTTCACAAAGTGAGTACATCCATATAACTATGATTAAGCTAATGAAACAGAACATTATTTAGCACTCCAGAAGCATGTCCCCTTCTAAGCAATAACCCCTCTACTCAGTAATACCAGAGGCTAGGTGTGTCTATTTTTGAAATTTATGTATATATGCAATTTTTTACTTTATGTCTAGGTCTTTTATCTCAAAAATACCTTTGCAAGATTCATCCATGTTGCGTGTAGTTGTAGTTCATTCATTGTTATTATTTTATAATTTTACATTTTATGAATATGCCAGAATTTATCCATTCTACTGTGTATGATTATTGAGCTATTTCCAGCATTGGATTATTAAGGCAAGGACAAGAATATGAACATTCTTCTATATGTCTTTTGATGAACAGAATGGATACCTGTAGTCATATATACCTAGGAATGGGATTGCTGGGTTTCAGAATATGCATATGTACAAATTTAGTAAATGCTTCCAAATAGTTTACCAATGTGGCTGTACCAATTATACTCTGACCAGCAGTGTATGAGCATTCCAGTTGATCCACATATTAATGTTTTGATGTATTTTTCACAGAATTATAGAACAATATCTTCAAGTTTATCCTTAAAATTTTTATAACTTTTAATAAAATTGGTTTCATGGTATACAGATATTTGAATAATGCTCTCTGAATTTCTTTTACTTAATATTATAACATGACCATGTTATATATTAAATATTTTCCAGAAGGATGATTGTTAATGGCATAATATTTTATCATAAGATTTTTATTATCCCTTGCAGCTGTTGTCTGAGCTTCAATTTCCTTGAGTATACAACAGTGATAGTCATATCTATGTCATAGGGTTTTTGTAACTGTGAAAAGTAATAATTTAAGTAGTGCTTTACATAATACCTGGCATATAATAGATGTTCAACTAATAAGTTTCTTCCCCCTTCCAGCACTGTATTCATTTTTCCAAATGGAGGAGAATAATTCAAATATAGTAAATAGATCTTTAAATTCTTTCACTAGAGCTTTATAGTTTTCTGTGTATAGATCCTGCACATATTTTGTTAGATTTATAATAAAATATATCATTTTGGGGATGTTATTATAAATGTATTGTGTTTTTAATTTCAAATTCCAATTGTTCTTTGCTGGTATATAGGAAAGCAATTCATTTTTATATATTAATCTTGTATCCTACAACCCTGCTATAATTACCACTTATTAGTTCTAGGAGGGGTTTTGGTGTTGTTATTGCTGTTGTTGATTCTTTGTGATTTTCTACATAGATAACTACGTTATCTCTGAACGAAGACAATGTTATTTATTCCTTCCCAATCTGTACACCTTTTATTTCCTTTTCTTGTCTTATTGCACTAGCTGGGTCTTCAAGTATGATGTTGATAGGAGTGGTGAGAGGGAACAGAAAGTGTCTCTAAGACCTTTCGTCACCAAGAAGGTAGTTCATGTGGGGGAGGGAACAATCAAGAAACTATTGAAACCAAGCGGTATAGTGTGAAGGAGTTATTTCATTTTGTAGATTGTTATCATCAGTTCTTGAAGACCTTTTACTAAAATGGTTGTGAGAGTAACTCATTTAGGGGCCTTGTCTTTGTTTTTGGATGCTGCAGGGTGGAAGAGCATGCTTGGGTTGATACAGCTTATTACTGAACAATCACAAATGGCTATGCATAATACAGACACATAGGAGGTTATTCTGGAGGGAAGAGATAGCATGGTGAACTGGATAAAAACCAGCTTAAGGTCTGTTTACAGTGAGAAAGGGCACTGCCCAATTCCTCCTATAAAAGCCAAGTGGAATGTCCCAGATGAAGCAGCAGACATGTTTCATATGCACGCCATGTGGGACTGGCTTTATGATGACCGAGATATTCACCTGCTGAATATGACCCTTACTCAGGTTATAGTTAATGCTGTGATTAATGGGGCTCCTTTTTTAAATCTTTACTGCTGCAAAATCAAGCAACACTCCAGGAAGCCTTATAGAATTTGCTGTCTCAGTTTCCCCATGGATCTTACAGGTAGTAATGAAAACATTAGGTTAATTAACAAGAGAATGCAGAGAGGCAGAGGGGAGAGTCAAGGAATTCCTCCCAGGAAGGTGGAAAATTTTAAACCATTATTAAGAAAGGGGGTAAATAAAGCAAACATCGATAGGAGTAAAACAAAAAGGGAAAAGGGGTAGGTAGTCACAGGACTCATCCCAGCAGGGTGGAAATCTTTAGATGGTCATTAAGAATGGCTTGAATAAAATGGGTATTAATGGTGCTAAAAGATGAGCTGAGGCATATTAAGATTTTTAAGAGTTTATACGAGCAAAAATAGATATGAATCAGGCAGCACCAAACCAGAAATGGTTAGGAGTACTCCACCAAGACGAGCTAGAGGAAAGGGTTTCATAGAGAAAATGTAGAAGCAAAGCAAGGAAATTATTTGATTGGTTATAGCTTAAGTAGTTGTCTTATTTGGGAGAGCCTCGTCGGTTGTATGTGATTGGTCAGATTTTGATTTCTTAACCTTGAGGTGTCACAGTCTTAGGTTTTGCTTAGACTTCTAAGGCATTAAAGCCACCTCAGCCTAATGGCCTCCTTGCTTAAATAATTTAAAAATGTGGTTAAAACAAACGTCTTCACCACATTTTTAAAGTTGGGTGGGCAAAGGGTCTCGCACTGGCTCCCCAATGTTAAAGGGCCTCAAACAAATCCCTCAATTTGCTACAGTTTGGAGAAATTTTAAAAGTCAGGAGGCAAAGATGACAATGAAAAACCTGATCTGAAATCCTTGGGGACAACAGGCTGACAACTTAATGAAAATAAAGATTGACAAAAGGGCCAGGATTTGTTGGTTCTATCCTGGCTAGGGATTCAAAGCCTTTTGCACATGAGCAGAACAAATGGTCAGGGAGTGTAGATGAGAAGTTTCTGGGATTCTGATATGAGAACCACACACACTATGGTACAAAACACATTGGTGAAGCTGTGACTCAGGCTAAATTAGATTGAGAAAACATAAAAATGTAAGGGTTAATAGGATTATGAAAGTTGGAATGTTTAAACAGTCTTTTAATAAAGAAGTGTGTCTCCTTTACCTGAATGTTTTATGGCAATGAATATTATGTCTGGCTGGAGAACACTTCCCCGACCTAATATTGTAAAACCAAAATCTGTTGATGGAATCCTAATGGAGGCTACAGTTAGGAATATAAGGGTTGATGGAATCAAGGTAAAAGTTTATAGAAGAATGGTATGCTTGAACAGGCTCTATGTGAAGTGTTTGCATCGATTTCACCTGATTGTATTATGGAGATGGACATAGTATCTGACTGAAGAATGTTTTTCCTGCTTAGTAGTGTAAAATAGAAGGCATGTAACTCTGCCCTCAAGCAATATCAATTAAACATGCTAAATGAAAACCAGTAAGATAGCATGAGCCCATATAATATAGAATAAAAACTGGAGTGCTGATAGGGACAAATTATCTGTGTGATAGCCCTATGTGGAGAATACATGGGGAATTATGGCAAAAGCTTAAGAGTACCTTCCTGCAATGACTACTGGGACTTTGGGCTAGAGAATTTCCATTTCAGGAGCAGTTACTAGCTTGTTATTGGACATTAACTAAAACTACCACTATGACTAAAAGACATAAAATAATCTTGAAATCTGAAATACCCACGATGTCATAGATGATGTTGGAGAAACACTCTAATGGGGATTGTAGCTCCCACAATATTTCCATAATACAATGGAAACGGTTTACACAAGATCCTGCTACCCAGGAAATGCAAGGAGGAGATACTCACAGGGAATGCAAGGGAGTCTCTTTCCATTTAGGATTAACTCTGTGAAGAGCTGTTAGATTCTGTTCTCACTTGGTCAGTGTCTTACAGGACAGCTCTTGACTGATCAACAAAGAGTGATTGGTTTGTGGATGGCAATTCCAAGGGAACAGAAAACATCCTGCTTGGAAGGCTGCCATTCTGATCAAAGAAGGTAAAAATAGACGAGCTTGGTGGGCTAAATTGCATGCTGTTTTCCTAGCAGTGATAGAAGGATTGGACTGTGGTAAAAGTGCCTATGTTTGGGTTTTTACTGGCTCATGGGCAGTGGCCAGTGGCCTGGCCATATGATCAGACAGGAGACCAATGGAAACTTAGCCTATTAAAGGGATGCCCATAGGGGTCATATCCCTATAGATATCACTAAGTGCATTAAGGTAGGACATGTTGATGTTCATTAGAACTTCCTTCCAGGTTCAAAAGGTTATTACAATCAGCCAGCAGATATTCATATGCCCTCACTTAAGGTGGCCACCTGGGTTCATGAAATGAGTGGATATGGGAATACTGCAACAACACAGAGATGGGCTGAATCTAGACATACTCTTCTTGTACCCTCTGAGGCACAAGCCAATAAAAACTGTTCTGTCAGCCAGCAAAAGAGATGGAGACTACAGATGGCTATGTGGCAGATTATCTGGGGCGGAGGACCCTGAACACAGCTGGTAAGTCAGACTGATGCTGGTGGCCTTTGGGGGCTACAAATGGGTTTTGACAGGAATAGACACTGACTGAGCTGGGCTTGGCATAGCAGGGGGTAGATGCAAATGCTCAGAATGCTATAAATGAATTGGAAGATATTTTGGATCTCTGCGTCATATTTCTTTAGGCCAAGGAACATACTTTACAGCTTAAAATGTCCAACAATGGGCAGACAGATATCTTCCTCAGAGTAAAAGTTTGATAGATAATGGGAATGGGCAATTAAAACATCGGTTGTCTAGAACAGTGGGGAGATACAGGCTTGAAGTGCTGGCTTACACACCTTCCCAAGTGTGTGCACACAAGAGGAGTGGCGCTAATGAAGTGACCCCACTAGACAGATTCCTCTGTTTTTCTGATGAATTTGGGGATGAGAGAGTGGAAGATACCTGTATGACTATGCAGTTCTTGTCAAGTGGGGAGGACACTGTCATAACAACTCTACATTTTTCTTTCTTTCCTGCATTGCCTCAATTTTATGTTTTTCCCTATTCAATGCAGAGGTCCCAGGAACAGGGCTGCAATTACAAATGCTGGAAACAGGGATGACTCCTGAGCAAAAAAGCTGTAATTATATATTGAAACCTTTGTGTCAGATTCCTAACGACCTGATAGGGTGGGTTGTGCCTTCACCCTATATGGCAAAATTGGAATTAACAGGGAATGTGGCTATATTGCCTGGTGGTAAAAATAGCCCACTAGCTTTGCACCTATGTAACCTTACCTGTATCATGGGAGCAGACTGAAGGGGAGGCACTTGCGAGACTAATATTGCTGCCTGCAATCAAACCGGGCACAATGGGCAAACCTATTATTCTTCTCAAAGGTAGAAAACTTTAAGTATACATGAAAAGAAGGAGGAATAGTAGCTGAGGGTAAAAAAAATGAATAAATGGGTTACTTAACAAGGCAAATCCAATATTACATTAACAATTTAAAAGAGGTCCAGAGAAAAAAGTGTTGTCTTTCAGCTCAATTATACCAGATGCCTGAGAGCATGAAGTCGGGAATTTGGTATAATTGACTGCTCCTGGTTTTGGAACCTGACAAGATTGAGTAGGAGCCGGAAAACATGAGTGACCTTTCTTGGGAGACATTGTCATATAACATGATGAAGACCTGGATTAATTATCGATGACTGAGTGGAATCCCAGTTATGTGTCATTATCTTTGGGCTTTTGGTAGAAGGGGTCCATTATAAGAGACCAGGGAGTGGAATGTGACATAATAAGAAATCTGTATCTGTTCTTGACACAGAGCTTTTCAGACCCTTGGGATCTCTAGAATAATAAGAGTGTCGTTTTGTACACTAATGAAATGACTGGCAGCTAGGGGACCCTAGACAGCCTCAGGATGGGGGCTGGTTGCCAGAAAGACCAAGACATGATTAGAAGGTTGGAACTTTTAGCCCCACCCCCATTCTCCAGAGAGGGAGCAGCTGGAGATTGAGTTAATGATCAATCATACCTACATGATGAAGTCTCCATAAAAAACCGTAACTGAAGGGGGTTCGGAGAGCTTCCAAATTGCTGAACACGTCATATGCTGGGAGGACAGAAGCTCCTGCATTCAGGACTCCTCCAGACCTCACCCTATGTACCTCTTCATCTGGCTGTCTGTATCCTTTATTATATAATGAACTTGTAATCGTAGGTAAGTGTTTTCCTGTGTTCAGTGAGCCATTCCAGCAAATTATTGAAGCTGAGGAGGGGGTCACGGGAACCCTCAGTTTATAAGCCCATTGGTCAGAAGTATGGGAGGTCCAGACTTGTGATTGGAAGCTGAAGTCGGGGCAGTCTTGCAGAATTGAGCCCTTAAGAAATCTGACGCTAACTCCGGGTAGATAGTGTCAGAATTGAATTGAACTGTAGGATATCCAGCTGCTGTTGAAGAATTGGTCGGCGTGGGGAAAGAAAACCCACACAGCTGTGAATCCTTCTATTGAACTGTGTCTCCAGATTTTATGGTGGTGGTTTGCCCTGAGACATCAATTCTATGAAAAGAAAATCTGAGAAAAGTTGTTTATTTCTAATTTGTTCAGTTTTTTCTTCTTGTTGTAAGGATGGGAGTGACTTTGAAGCTCTTTACGTGTCAGAGCTGAAACTGAAGTCCACACGTATTACTATTACATCTGTTGTTTCTTCTAGAGCTGCTTGTTTAGACTCTAAGGTGGATGACCACAGGTTTTCCTGGCAGCATGGTTATATTAGTTATAAATAAGTTAAAGCCTGTAACTTATTTTAGCACTACTTTTCAATCTTAAATCTTTCTCAATTTGGATGTAAATTACATAGTCACCCTTGCTGAAACACCCTTGGGAATAAAGTCTTCTCTGACAAAGGCGGATGTGGTTGGTTCCTGCACCCATACAATTTTGTTAATTGAAAACTATACACTACTTTTTTCTTTCCTTTTTTTTCCCCTTAGTATCTCTCCATTTTCAGCATTTGTGTTCATTTTTGTTGTTTTCAGAGACTCCTGTTGAGGTAACTATAATATGTTTTACTGTGACAATTAAGATTCTGTGTGGCCAGAGAGTTTAATTATCAGCACCAAGATTTGAGAATGCCCATCTTAACATGTCTGTTCAGGCTGCTATAACAGAATACCATAGACTGGGTTGTTTATAAACAACAGACATTTATTTCTCACAGTTCTGGAGGCTGGGAAGTCCAAGATCAAGGTGCCAGAAGAATCAGCGTTTGGTGTGGGCCCGCTTCTTGGTTCATAGATGATTGTTTTCTCACTGTGTCCTCATGTGGTGGAAAGGCCAAAGGAGCTCTCTGGAGTCTCTTTGACATAAGCGCTAATCCCATTCATGAAGGCTCTGCTCTCATGACCTAATCAGCTCTCAAAGGCCCCACCTCCAAACACCATCACATTGGGGGATAGGTTTCTACATATGAATGGGGGGGGGGGGAGGGCTGGACCCAAACATTTAGTTTATAGCATTCTGCCCCTGAACCACCAAAATTCATGCCATTTTCACATAAAAATACATTTATTATATCCCAATAGCCCCCAAAGTCTTAACTCCTTTTAGCATAACTTCGATGTCTAATACCCAACATCTCTTCTAAATATCATCTAAGTCATGTATGGATTGTATGAGTCATCTTGAGGGAAATTCCTATTTAGCTTTGAATTTGTAAAATCAAACAAATTATGTGCTTCTAAAATATAATGGTGGGACAAGCATAGGATAGACACTTCTGTTCAAAAAGAGAAAAATAGGAAAGAAGAAAGTGGTAACAGGTCCCAAGTAGTCCAAGCTGTAAGGCAAACTCCATGAGATCTTAGGGCTCAAGAATAATCCTTTTTGGCTCAATGCTCTGTACCTCCAGGTCTCTAGGTCCCACCTTCTGGACCCACTGGGACAAGGGTCCTGCCTTCAGGATCCACTGAGGTGGGAAGTCCTACCTCTGCAGATTTGCCAGGCAGGGGTTGGCTGCCTCGTCTTTGGGTGGCCCTGCCTCCACAGCTTTGGGCAGAGGTAATCCGTCCTATTGAAAGAAAGGTGATTGTCCCCCCATTTGAAATCAAAGGGGCAGCCCTGATGATCTCTGAATCTCCTTCAGCGTCATTCTTCTCTTGTCTTTAAGAATAGTGTCTGTTCACAGCAGAATAGCTTCAGGGACCCATTCCATAAAATCCAGTCCGAGTACCTTCCTTCTTCTTTCCTGTCTCCTTTCCCTTCAGTTCAAACTGGCAGTTTTCCTGCTGGAGTGGCTGATCAAGTTCATGATTCACGTGCACACTAATCTCTTTTTTAAATGGTCATGTTCATTTAGTGTTCTTTTCTCAACACACTTTTTCATTTTTTTGCAAAATGGATAGGCTGAGAAATCTCCAAGTCTGTGATTTCTAGTTCCTCTTTGGTTAATAGTCCCATCTTCAAATCATTTCTCATGTCTCCCATTTTACTATAAGCATTCAGGAGAAACTGAGACACTCCTTCAACATTTGGCTTAGAAATTTCTTCAGCTAAATATTCAATTTCATTGCTCATAAGTTGCACCTTCCACAATACACTAGAACATGAACACAATTTAGAAATGTTCTTTGCCACTTTATAACTAGGATCGCCTTTCCTCCAATGACCAATCATATGTTCCTCCTTTCCACTGAAGCCTCAGAATGGCCATTATCATCCGTATTTCTATGAACATTCTGTTCATGGTGACTTAGGTGTTGTCTAAGATGACTGAGGCTTTCTCTACAGCTCTACAGAATCATCATTCAATGCAACGTAGGATTTTTCTAACACATATCTCAAAAGTGTTTCAGCCTTTGCTTATTACCCAGTTGCAAAACCATCTCCATATTTTTAGGTATTTGTTATAGTAGCACCCACACTTCTTGGTACCAATTTATGTGACAACTAATATCCTATGGGGCCCTTAGGTAAACTATTAAGTCTAAGATTTGGGAATCCCCATCTTAACGTGACTTATCTAATTGTTCCAGAAAGTACTTATATAGGAAGATGTAACTGGTAAACTAGTAAGTAACTTCACTATTTTTATCAGGAAATCTCCATCTCATCCAGGAAAGTTGTTCTCTCACCTGGGCAAAGAGTGTGCTTATGCAATAAGAGCTTCCTTACAAAGATTTGCTTCAGAACTCTTGTTTCACGATGCCTATTATTCATAGATTATTATTATTTAATTTGCTCAATCCTAATCAGTTCCTCACCTTAGAAGATTTGCTTGTTTGAACCTAGATCTCAAAATAATCTATTTGTCTATCTGTCTGTCTGTCTATCTAATCTACCTATCCATCCATCCATCCATCCATCCATCCATCCATCCATCCATCCTCTATCATCTATCTTCTGAATTCTCCCTTCTGAGAACTGCTAAAACTCTTAAGGTTTTTTTTTTATCTCTTGTTGCAGTAGGTTTAATCAACTTAACTTTGCTTGAGCTACAAGTTATTTTGCTGGTCTTGGACTCCTTACAATATTAGCATTTCTGAGGCAAGTACATTGATTAGACTCTGCTGTAATCCTTAAAACACTGAAGTCTCTTGAAAACATTAAACCAGATAGAAAAGATAGGTAACATTTTTTCTTTGGGTTTCATTGCCTGCTTCTATCTGGTCAGATCCATATTTAACCAATTCCCGTCATAACAAACCATTAATTCTAACACATTCCCATGAATTAGGAATATTTTTATCTCAACTCTTCAGGTGGGGAACTTGGGACAGAGGCTAATTGACTTGCTCAAGGGTGCCACGGGAACCAATATCCTGGCTGAGACACTGCCCAAGTCTCTTGACTCTCAGGTCCATGCTTTGTGCACCAGGTGTGTTCTGCCATCATTCTGCCATCATTCTGTTCCACCATCAGTGAGCTACTGACTTTGTTTCCTTCTTAGCTGGCAGAATTCTATCATATGTGCTAATATCATTTCTGCAGTTTATACATAAATTAATTTTCTGCCTGGCCAACTTTGCAGTGTTACAGCATTTTCATAGTATGGCAAACATACTGTAAAATAATAATTATTGAAAATGATGTAAGATATAGAAGTTGGAGAATTCTTAAAATATACTGTGTCCTATAATATATAGTTTCACAGTAATAAAAAAAATTCAAATAGGTTTCAAAATTAAACTTTTCTTTTAGGTAAGATCTATGTAGCCAACCACACACTGTATCCTTCAAAAGGAAAATGGGAAAACTAATGCTTTGTGACACCAAAGATAGCTAAAAAATCATAAGTTATACTCTAAATACAGTACCACTTATGTAAACTCGCTTGATTAAGGCAGGACATCCTTGAATTATAACTTTCTGTCCATCTCTATCTTGACAATGTGTCTCCAAAAATGTCATAAATTGAAATGGTTTGTCTTTCAATGAATTCCACTTTCTTTTGTTTTATATCTCCTTTCTTGAGTCATTAGAATTGTATTTACTATAAAACTGCCTCCTTGATTTGTTTCTTTGGAGACCAAGCCTGATCAAAGAGACTGTTGCTAAGGTCTACTGAGGGCTTGATCATTTCCATTCACCTGAGAAAGCATGAAGAGTTAATAAATCTCATTTTAAAGAAGTTTCTGAAGATTTGTGAGGAGTGATTTAGAAAGAGCTTTCAGAGAGCAAGAAGTAAGTTTACTCACCTAAAAAGGGAACTTTTAGTAACTGCTAAAAATAAAAGAGTAACTACTCCCAGCTAAAACAAATTTACCCGGACCTTAATTAGGACATCATATGACTTGTTGCAGAATTCCTGGAATCTCAAAAGCTTGACATCTACTATCTCATTTCCCCCCAACCTCTCTGCTCAGCATTGCAGGAAAAACTTTTGTTGCGAAAACTTTTTACCGCTTATTTAGAGAAGATGGATAAAATTCTTGGACTGTATGTATATACGTGAATCAGAGATAATCTCTGGTTGAAGGGATTTGGATGGTGGCTGTAGGAATAGGGGCTAGAAAAGAATTGGTCTTGAAAATAAATCCACAGGAAGGATAGCAATATCAGGCACTAAGTAAGAAAAAGTAAACAAAGTGCCTGTGTTGATCCAGGCACCTAGGTGCCTTGCAGGGTTACAAAGATGATGAAGAAACAGTTCCTGCCTGAATCTAGCCAATGGGGAATACATTTATATAAACAGGCCACCATAAGTGCGGAAACAGGATTCAGTTAAGCTGATGAGGACTTCCTAGAGGATATAACGTCTGAGCATATTTTTAATCACTCACCTCTGCTATTTAAAATGTGTATTAGTTTGCTAGGGCTACCATAACAAAATACCACAGACTGGGTGGCTTACACAACAGAGGTTAAATTTGCATACTTCTGGAGCCTAGATCTCCAAGATCAAGGTGCCTGGCAGGCTTGGTTTTCCCTCGAAGCCCCTTTCCTTGACTTGCAGGTGGCTGCCTACTTGCCTACTTGCTGTGTCCTCACATGGTTTTCCTCAGTGAGCTCCCATCCTTGGTGTCTCTGTGTGTCCAAATTTCCTCTTCTTTTAATGCTACTAGTTAGATTGGATTAGAGTCCACCCATATGACTTCATTTAACCTTAGTTACCTTTTTAAAGGCCCTGTCTCCAAAGATGGTCACACTCTGAGATACTGGAGGTTAGGGCATCAATGTATGAATTTGGGGGGAACATAAGTCTGTCGATAACAGAAAGTTACAGATCTCTGAAAGACAGACAGCCTAGGCTTTTCCTTTCCATCTTATTTGTTTTTGTTTTTCTAAATTGAGAAGCCTTGTAGCATAACAACTAAGAGCATGAGCTCTAGAGCCAGTCCACTTGAATTCACTCTCTGCTGTGCCATTTACTAGATATGTAAATGAAGGCAAGTTGGTTGACTTCTCTCTACCTTAACTTCTTTGCACGTGAAATAGAGATGTTAATAACTACCTATTGGGTTGCTGTAAAGTTTAAATGGTTGAATACATATAAGAGAACTTAGTAGTTCCTGCCATATAATAAACAATAAGTGCAAAGTATAATATAAAGGATGGTAATAATTTCTGGGCATAAAATTGTACAATATGATACACGAACTAGTGTTCATAAATAAAGATTTGTATTCTTTGGAGCCTGTATCCATATTTCATCAGATGTCACAATCAGCAAGAAAGATGTGGAAGTTTAAGGTGACTAACCTAATTTGTGTCACTTACTATTTACATATTCACATACAGCATGCATCTGTCTGGTCATCTCTGTTTCTAAAATAATTCCAGTGAGATTTCAAATACCTAATATTATTAAAATAAAAACTCCATGTGTCTTTTTCATCTGTGCAGGGTGTTAATTCCGTACTTCAGATTGCTTTGCTACACTTACCTTTAATCTAGTCTTGGGTATATTTCTGGTGCATGCATTAGCCCTTCTATTTGTTCTTTATAAAGACACTATCATCATCACTCTCTTGTGTTCACAAACTTTAAATCATAAGCGAGTAGGACATTTAAAAAAAATAATTACTATGTGTTGTGCTTTCATAAACAGCAACTTTCACCAATAACAATGAACTTCTAACAGTCAAATCCATTTAACTGTTTTCAGGCATCAACCAGCTTAATCAAAATGATATCTCTGTCCTTTTTATTGACACTTCTATAGCATTTACACTCTGCCTGGCCCTGTTCTAGGCACTTTCCATATATTAAATCATTTAGTCATCACAACACCTCTATAAAATGAATGCTATTATCCTCATTTTACAGAGTAAACTGAGCTACAAAGAGATGAGTTATTCGCCCTTCACACAGTGAGTAAGAAGTGGAGCCATCCATCAGGCCTAAGTAGTCATGGTTGGAATTTCATTCTGGGCCCTCTTCCCTTTTTTGGTTTACAGCATGCTACTCATTTCCCATCTTTCTGGTCACTTCTTAATATCCTTTATCAGATGTTCCTCCTTAGATGGGATGGTCCTTGAACATTGGGGTTTCCCGGGGTTCTATTCTTGGAATGCTTGTTTTCTCCCTTTAAACTCTCACTCATTTCTCACTCATTTCTCACTCATACTTATGAGCACCCACCAGGTACATCCAACTTGGATGCTGAGTACACACGACACTGAACTCTCCACTTGCCTCATTATCCCCAAATTGTTCTTTCTCCTGCAGTTCCAAACCCTAAGCCTAGTAGTAGATACCACAGTCTTCCTCATTTCACACGTACAATCTGGCACCAAGTTCTACTGATTCTTGCCCCACGTGACTCTCTTCTCTTGCTCCTGATGTCTAATCTTACAAATATTGCTTTTATTTAGGACCTATAGGTAGTTGTTAATCTTCTGTTGTCTTATCATCTGTTAATGATTTTCACTTGTTAAAAGTTAGTTTCAACATTGTGCAGTTAGCTTATACTCACATTCTCTGCAGGTTGAGAAGTTTCAATAATTTCATTAGTGTTATTTCCGCAATATCCCTGGCCTGAGCCAGGATTTTATTTCTTGAGCTAGCTTTCCACCTTCTCTTTGCTAGGAAAGAATCCAGTTCCTATTTCATCTCAGTAAAGGTCTTCTGCAGGAACAAGATACTTTCAGGATCAAGCCTTTTTCAGAGTTTTTAAAAATAGATGAGTTTTTTTTGTTTCCTCCCTTAGCAGTTACCAATGCACAAACAGAATGCAAAGAGATAAAGATCTTTTAAGACAAATCTGGTATATTTTTCCTTGGGCTAGTGCCCTGATCCGCAAAATTGCTTTGGGAGAATATTGATTACATTGTATATTATCTCTCACCTGGACTTTTGCAAGCTTCAAACTTGTCTCTCTGTCTCTTCAGTCTAATTTATCCTTTATATAGTCTTCCTAAAAATGGGAGAAAACAGATGCATTGGCCTCCGGGTTAAATAAAAACTTTTTTGGAATGGCTTGAATGGCATTTGACAAGTTAGCTGAAAATGACCTCTCCAGCCTCATGTCCCTCTCCTCACCATGTCCTCTAAATTCAAGTCACAGCAACTTCTGGTCTCCATTTCTTTGTATAAGTTTTCTCTCTTTCTCTAATGCCACTTATTCCTCCCATATCTAAAAGCCCAGATAGTCCATCAAGACCCGATTTTCACGTGACTTCTGGACATTCGTACTCGTGTCTCTAATCACCTGCCCACGTGTCACTCAGGACAGCCCTGAGCTGCCCGTAACTAAAGGCCAGGATTTTTGGGTCTGATTTTCATCTGGCTCCTGGCTGCTGACACTTTTCTTATAGTTGTCTAAATCCCAACCTTTCATTTCTAAAAATTGACTTAATCCTATGACTTGATTCTTATCCCTCATTTTTAGGTAGAGTTTTACTTCTGACTTCGTTCCCAAGCATACAAGGCCACCAACCCACAGGGTGAAGCCTTCACCCTGGACTTAGTCAGCTTTCAGCAAACTGTGATAAATCCAATGGCCCCTCAACGGAGGGATCGCACGGTCTGTTAAAAATCTCATTTTTCTCCACAGGATTGGAAACTGCCTTCTTGGGCCTTCCATGGTCATCCTCTGTTCATATCCCTATTACAATATTTCTGTGTTGCTGTTGTAGCTCCAATAATACTTCAGACCACATTCTCGGGTGTGAAGAGTGTTCACTTGGCATTTCTGTAACTTCACTTCTATGGGACCTTCTATTGGGCACTGTCAGTGTTACTCCCAGCGCCCCTTATCTGCCTTTTACCACTTCTTTGTCCCCTTTCCCTGATGTCAGTGTGCCTGCACTTCCCCCAGCCTGCACCAGTTTGTCATTCTTCTTCAGAGGACGTCCTTCAGACGACTGTGGCTGCTTCTCCCAGAAACCCCGAGAGCTAGAGGTACTTGGTAATCACCTCTCCAGGACGGCTCTTAGCCAATGACAGAATGGCGAGGGAGTCCCACCCAAGGGACAGGTGCACACTCCACTCTGAGGTGTAGGCTGAAGCCATGTCTCTGGGACTTTGCCTAAACCTTACTTGACTCCTTTCTCCTCCATGCTCTACTTCCTCTTTTCCCTTACTGGTTTCTCTCAGGAATGTTTCCCCAATAATTCACCTGCATAGGACTCCTTGCTTCAGGATCTACTTCTGAGGAGCTTGACTGAAGACACCACTGAATCTCCCTTAGAAGTCCATTTTGTTTGATTATAGAAAAATTTATCTAAATGGACTCTGAATATACTTAGGCACTTCAGATTTAATTCAGAATTTTCCCATCAAATCTCTTCTCTCTTTTCTACAAGTTCTGGTCGAGTAGTCATGGCGGTGTTGATGAGGTGTCATGAGGGATTGTGTCCATCTGGTCCCAGTTGTCAGAATCTGTCAGAGTGACAGATTATCTTACTACCCAATTATCTGTTTCCATGTTTGTTCTCATTACTATGGTTAAATCTTTATAGTGCCTAGTTCCCTATCTTTTTTGTTTTGCATTGTTTTGTTTATTCCTAGCCACTGACTGTTGAGTGAAAAAAAAAATAATACAACACCTTTGTAAACTAGGCCTTATCATCCTAGCTTTACAGATAAAGCAAATGAGGTTCATAGATATTAAATAGTTGAGGCAAAAAAGATAATTGATTAGAGCAGAACTAGAATGACATAGAGCATGGGTGTCCAAACTTTTTTCAGCGTTTTTCACCAAGGGCCATATGCAGTAAAATACACAAACAGCCGGGCCACTCACTCCAGGTGAAGTACGTATTGCCTCACCTGGTTTATTTAAGTAAACTAAATGTATCTTTGGAATTTGCTGCGGGCCAATTAAAAATGGATTGTGGGCCACAGTTGGCCCATGGGCCGCAGTTTGGACACCCCTGATTCTGACTCTATATCAATTTTCCTCACCGCTCATCCTTGCCTTCCTCCATCCCACACTGAAGATCTCATGGCCTGGGGCTGAAAGGAAGGCCCTGGTTGTTGTGGTCTCAGACACCAGAGAAGCAAATCACAAATATCTTCCTACAGGTCTGTTAGAGAAGCGAAGAGTCATTTTAAAGCTGTTGTCACTACTGGAAATGAAAACCAGAATGTTCCTCACTAGGCTTCCTCCTTAAATATGAACATTAATTAACACCTTCTTTCTTCCTTAGAGAAACTCTCCACACCTTGCAGCTTTCATTGGAAACCCTACCTGAATGTAATTAGATCAAGCATCAGTTTGATATTATTTTTATCTGTTCAGTAAGACTTCTATGGGGGAGGGGGGGAGGTCCTGCCAGGCTGGAGGGGAAGTTTGGGTCTTCAGGGAAGGTGAGTATTATGTAGCTTGAATCAGAAAGAAGACCAAGTATTTATGGAAATATCCCACAATGGAAATGGAGGAAATCTACTCTAGGAATGTTTGACGTAAGGACAGTGGTCTTAAATGATTGATATTACAGTGAACAAGAAGTCTCGGCATGGCACTCTTTTTTAATCTCATCAATTATCATGGCCTTGGATCAGGTTGTATCTTGTAGGATTTAAAAGGCATCTCTGATATCTTCAGAGGCGCAGAGGTGGCATGACCTCTTGTTCCTACGCATGTGTGCAGGACTCCGGGCCCTCCTGTTGTAGCATCGTACTTGTGCGGAGCTGTGTGAGTGCAGAAGTTGCGTGGAGCAAGGCTGCTAACATGCGCTGCCTAGTAGGAGGGAAGAGCAGAGCAGGGTGAAAGATGTGATTTAGTTAACATGCTACACTCTGCCTCTCAGGCACTTGGGAGCACATCTTTTGTTATTCTGCTTATTTCTCCTGACAAGGGCATGATTTAACAGTTTGTTAGGGAACAACATTACCATTTAGTGGAAGAGCACTTTCTGTTTTAAAACTTTTAACTTGAATTAACGTCATGTAGAGTATATTTGTTTTAACCTATTGACTCTGAGCACTTAAACACCTTAGGCAAGATCCATCTATATGTACAGAACCTGAAATCATTTGCAATTTGGTAATGTGTCTCACTGTAGCATTTTTGAATGCCATTATGAATTAAATACAGTAGTATCATCTTATATTCCATTTTAAGATCTTGAAGTTGACATTTGCTTTTTGCAAATAAATTCCAAGCAAAAATTGGCATAGCACTCTCTCCAGCTTGCACATTTATGATATTTTAATCTTTTCGTTTAAAACCCTGAATAGTAATTTGGGGACTATTTTTTATGCTTAGTGATATATTGGGAATGAAGAGATACCTATATTAGGAGGATTAAAAAGCTAAATAATAACCAGAACGTTCAAGACTGCCTCCAAATAAAACATCAAGCTTAATAAAATCTGATGTCAGCTAAAGCGTCCGGCTGTGTGTGTGTGTGCCCTCCCTTTGGTGTCCAGTGTCCTCAGGATGGCCTTTTATCTTGCCTCTCTTGCACATGTAATCTGTGCCTCCAATAGTATGGGTCTCTTTTGCATCACCAAAAGCTATAACGACTCCTTCTTATGAAAGGGGTGAGGACTCCTTCTTGCTGGAGTCCAGGATATCCCTAGACCCCCCAATTCTAACTCAGCCTTCTCACTCATGAAAACTTCAGGCCAATAGCGGATCCTCCAAAAACCATTACTCTTACTTTGGCACAATGTAGTTTAAACTCGTATTGAAGGAAAAAACTGTTGCCTTATTAGCATGTCTTTGGCTTTGTCTTTTTAGAAACAACGATATGCCTAATTGGCCTGAACACCAATAAGTTTTTTTCTTTCTTGATAACTTGATAAACTCCACTTCAGTTTTTAGAGGCTATTCTCTTTGTTGCTTGGGAAATGACATTGGGAACCAGATTCAGAGTCCTAGATTCAGAGACCAATTTTGATTTATTCACTTAATAAATTTAACTGAGTACCTACTATGTGACCAGAATTATTGAAGAACTGGGAGATAATGATGAACAAGGCAGACAAAGTCTAAACTCTCATGAACACATGTTCTGATGGGGGTGGGGAGACAAACAAAAAACTTTAAAGAAGAAACATATCAGGTTAAGTGTTATGCACAGTGTTAAAATTGAGTGGCGTGTTAGTTAGTGATGGAGCTCCTTTAGATTATCAGGGAAGGCTGCTTTGAGGAGGTAATATTTAAGTGCTAGCTGAATAACAAACCGCAGTGAGCCATGTGTGGTTTAGAGGGACAAGATTCCTGGCAGGGCAAAGGCTGTAAGGCTAGAATGAACATGTGTTGTTACACTAGAGGATCTAAGATAACCAGGGTGGATGAAGAGTTCTAGGCAAGAAGAAGAATGGTGGGCGATAATATGAGAGAAGTAGGCAGAGGTCACATCATCTAGGGCTTTGTAGGGTATAATAAGGAATTTGGATTTTATTGTAAATCTATGGGAAGTCATTGGAGCTTTTACACAGGGTAGTGCTATTTTAAAATCACATTGACTGCTTGTGGAAGGTCAAAAGATGCTAAAAACTCACAACAAGACAGAGGAAGAAGGTTGGCTAAGTAGGAGATGCTTTCCTTTGGCAGGCTCCCTTATTCCCTTCTTCTTGTGAGTTCTTCGGATCTTTTGACTGTTTATACCCTCTTATAACTGCTGAAGCTTTACTTAAAATCTTGCCTTGAAGATATTTTTGGTTCCCAGCATCAATACATTCAACAAACACCAAAATTTCATATCCTATATATCAACTAAAGGAACCATGAAAAAAACACATCTTACGATAGAAGGAGTACTGGGCATGGCCAAGTGACTACATACGATACATATACAATATTGGAACCGATGGGGAGTTGTGACATTGCTGAGTCCTGGAAGAAAATGGGTGATCAGAAATTTTAACTATAGTGACTTGGATGTCAAAACACTGTGTCCTAAGTAAGAAGTTCTAAATAACTCCCCCGTTGACCATTTCTGATTCTAGTTACAAGGCTCCTGATGAGGATCATGAAACTATTGTTTGTGATGCTTCAATTTCACATTTCAAATAGAAAATTTCTTTCTTTTTTTCCTTCCTTCCTTCTTCCTTCCTTCCTTCCTTGCTATTTTTTGTGTTTTTTTTTTTTTTTTGGTCTTAGTATGTGTCAGGGCTAGACTGATATATTGCTAGGAACAAGATAGTCAGGGTCCCAGGACTCACGGAACTTGGAGTCTGGAAGGAAAGAGAACAATTAGGTATTTCACTGTGAATATGATGAGTGCTTATCGTGTAGGACATAAGTTGTTCTAAGTGTTTCTCTTACATTCAAAAAATTGTTGATGCCTAGACCCTAAAGCCAACTAGAATCTCTAGGTAAGGCCACAGGCGTAGTATTTCTAAAAACTCTCCAGATGATTCTATTGTGCATGCAGGATTGGTAATCATTGTCCTATATTAGGGTTTCTCAGTCTCCGCACTATTGACATTTTGGATGGGATAATTTGTTGTCGGGGTGCTAGGATGTTTATTTTAGCATCATTGCCTCTCCCCACTAGATGCCAACAGCACTCTCTGCAAGTCTCAACAATCAAAAATGACTCTACACATTGTCAAATGTTCTTGAGGTGGGGATGGGACAAAGTCCCTCCTTCCTCCTTGTTTAGAGGCACTGCTCATAAGAAGCAGTTCCCTGACTGTCTCTTTGACCTACCCTTCCACCACATTCTCCCTTGCTGACTCTGCTTCAGCAATGACAGTTCCTGAATGTTGCTTAAATTTCATGTTCCCACTTCAGGTCTTGGATTACTTATGACTTTGATGGCTTCCTCCAAATGATCACTTGAACTCCCTCACTTCTCTCAAGTCTGCTCAAATGCCACCTCCTCAGGAAAACCTTTCCTTATCATCCTATCTAAAATAGACCTTTCCCCACCTGTCTTTATACATTTACCCTGCTTTATTTTTCTCCATAGAACTTACTGCTTGACATTATGTTAGAAATCTTTTTTCTAAACTCCCCTCCCCATAACATGTAAACATTGCAAGAGCTATTTAACTATCTGATACATAGTAAGTGCACAATATTATTTGAACTGGGGCCCGCCCAGTGACTCAAGCCGTTAGAGCTCTATGCTCCTAACTCTGAAGGCTGCCGGTTCGATTCCCACATGGACCAGTGGGCTCTCAACCACAAGGTTGCCAGTTCAACTCCGAGTCCTGCAAGGGATGGTGGGCTCTGCCCCCTGCAACTAGCAACGGCAACTGGACTTGGAGCTGAGCTGCGCCCTCCACAACTAAGACTGAAAGAACAACAACTTGACTTGGGAAAATGTCCTGGAAGTACACACTGTTCCCCAATAAAGTCCTGTTCCCCTTCCCCAATCAAATCTTTAAAATAATAATAATAAAATAAATAAATAAAATAAAAATAAATAAATAAAAAATATTATTTGAATTAATGAATGAATATGTGTTATGAAATGAGAAATGCCATATATTAAGGAGAGTTGATGTCTTTGGAAGGCAACCTAAAATTCTTTGTTTCATCATCCTTCACAATGATTAATGTCGTTTTTGAACTCTAAATGGACTAAAATCTTTTAATTTAAGGTCATATGTATGTGCACCCCTCCTTCCACACACACAGGCACATGAGCGTTTAACTGCTGACAAGCAAATTAATACGTTAAAATTTTACCCAGTTAAGAGTATTAAAGAATAAAATTAAACCAAGTAAATTTGAAGATCTAATTTGCTTTATTAAGCAATTCATGAATTTGGCAGTTTCTTATCCAGCAACTAGAAGGGTGCTCCCTCCAAGGGAGTGTACAAAATGGAAAGGTTTTATAGGAAGATGGGTGGGGCAAGGGAGCTATTAACAAAAGAAAAGAAAGGATTATTTTTAAATCAGGATATCTTTTCTGGGGTGGGGGTTGGGGGGAAAGGGAATGTCAAGGGTTTTACCATGCAGATTACTTCTTCTTTCTATGGGGGATGTAGAAGGCCCAAGTGACAGATTACTTTATTGGTGCTTGACTAGAAAATTCCAGACTGGTTGATTAAGATTACATTTCTGGGAGAGATTGTAACTGCAAATAGATCAGATATTAAATCTAAGTTTGGTATCATGAGCTTTTAGCATGAATGATACCATTTTGGGCCTGCAGTTTTCTCTTTAACAAGAGGAAGCAATTTTATTGCAAATCATAGCATCTCCTTTTTGAAGTGATTTCTATATGTAAACATTGCATTTCTTATCTTACTGTTTTTTTTACCCATGCAAAATGTTCATTTATCTTCAAATGATATAAATGAACTAAGTAAACTATATGCTAAAAACCTTACTTTTGGTCAAAACATTTGACTATGTACACAGTGTTAATCTATAATAAAATTTAGCTAACATTGATGGATAAAAGTCTACATTTTGAAAGTATAGCAAAGATTTTTCATGGAATAAGGGAGGTTTTACCCTGTAAGCTTTCAGAAAAAGCTTGGCAATATTTTAAAGGTAGAATGGTGACTTTATACTTAAAACTATGGTGCAAAAATATTAGAAAACAGCTGTGTAAAAGCAGACTGTGATTAATTTAGAGTGGTGCCTTTTTTATATGCCTGCTTTTCCATCTATCAGTGGTGAAACTAGACCTTGCTTCAGGCTTGGGTTAGAACCTGGCTAACCTCTGAATTAATCATTTATTCCTGCCATTGTCATGAACAGAGAATTCCCAAGGGAATCAAATGCAGTCAATTTCTTTGGAAGGGAAGAATATACAGTCAGAAGTGTGAGCATGGACTTTTCTGGACCCAGGATACCACATCGGTGGGTTCTAGGCAATCAGAACCAGTCTGTGCTTGGATCTGGGGGCCAGAGGCCACCGACAGAGTAAAGTAGGAGGGAAGATAACTAGTGTGCCCTGCTTGTCTCTTATTTGCCAAGAACTTTACATGCATTATCATATTTAGTCTTCACAATTACCCTAATAGGAAGATGTTATTAATCTTATTTTACAGAAAAGAAAACCAAAGCTCAGAGACATGAAATAACTTGCTAACATTTCACAGTTAATAAATTATGAAGGCAGGATTTGAACTATGTTTTAAAAGACTGAAAATCTATGCTTTTACTGCTATACCACCTTTCCTAGAAGGTAAAGAAGTGATACAAAGTTTGACACCAAAATCTTTGATTTTGTGTCATTAATACTAGCCCAATCGTACACTCTTTTATTAAGCTGAGTATAAGGAGTAGTAATGGAATATAATATAAAGTAAGATATCTTTTTGGTTTGACAAGGATAGCCCCACTATCAGAACTCTGGAGGTCACTGGAGGAGGAGTGTACAAATTTTCGTAAGAGTCTAAAGTGCATTTTGGGAGAGAAAACATTACAAATCCCCAAACCATCTTTCAGCACCAGACTCAAGTGGATACACAAGTATATTTATGATAATAGTAAAACTAGAAGGACGAACCCTGAAATACAATTGCGGGACAAGTGACTCAGGGAAAGTTTTCAGATATCCTTGTATTAGGGAGTTGGATGTTCAGAGTAATATTCATCTGGATATTAAAACAAATATGACCTAAGATGTACTCACAAGGCAGTAAGTGGGACATAGCTACAAATACTATGTCATCACCTAGAATGGCCCATGGATTGCCCTTTCTCCTCTAGCATGTTCTAGTTTTCCTTGAGAATATTGTTTTTTTCTCTAGTCCACTTGTGAGTGCATTTCAAATCTCCCTTTACCCCTAAATTCAGTATGTTGTAGCAAGTGCCACTCAAATCCCTCAGGGACACTCTCATACTTTGGGGTGTCTCCCTTGAAAAATTTAATTGTCTTTCACATGACGGGGCTGGCCAGGGCTCGGAGTGCCATCAGGGAGGAGTGCTCCAAGACTAGATTGGTGCCTACATGGAACCTGGTCCCATCTTACCCTCTTTGCTGTTCCTATACCCACTTCTCTGACCTCCTCAACCAGATGTCTGGGACCTATGCCTATGAGATCATGAGATCATCCAGGATTCTGGACTCAGATTCAGAGCCAGGAGGGTGGCATGGTGAGAAGATTGTTCCTGCCGGCAAGCATGGTATTTCTTTCACAGGATCACATGAGATTTTGGATGATTCTCACTTACGTAGGATGAGTTCAGGGGTTTGGCTATAGACAGTTCAGCTCCAGCCCTTGGCCTTGTGCTGCATATAGAGGCCCATGTGTCAGCTCTTGCCTGTGTTCCAATTGTGGTGTCACATCTGGTCCACTGGAGGGCTATAGTGATGGCAGCAGGTTCTTTAACTCTGTGTGTATCTCACCACTGACAATTAGGGTAGCATCCCAACCCCTCTGCAGACTCCATACCAGGTAGCAGGCAGTCTTCCTGAGGTGACCTTGCCTATCTCCTCTGAGAGCTTTTGACACCATTGTTCTAAAATAATAATGGGCTCTTTTAATCAATGTCTTTTCTTTCTTTTGTACCTGTCCAAGGATGGCAATTTCTTCAATGAATGGAACCATACTCCATGGGACCTTCTTTTATTCTCCTAGCTGGTGGTAGTATGTGGAGGTAGGGGTGGTCAACATCAAAAGAGATTACATTTTAAGAATGTAATTAAGATGGCTTACAGAGTTTGCTATAGACTGAATATGTCTCCCCAAAATTCAGATGTTGAAACCTAATCCCCAATATGATGATATTTGAAAGTGGGACCTTTGGGAGGTGATTAGGTCATGAGAGTGGAGCCCTCATGAATGAAATTACCGTGTTTCCCCCCAAATAAGACCTAGCCGGACAATCAGCTCTAATGCGTCTTTTGGAGCAAAAATTAATATAAGACCCGGTCTTATTTTACTATAATATAAGACCGGGTCTTTAATATAACATTATAATACAATATAATACAATATAATATAATATAATATAATATAATATAATATAATATAATATATATAATATAATACCGGGTCTTAATTAATTTTTGCTCCAAAAGACACATTCGAGCTGATTGTCCGGCTAGGTCTTATTTTTGGGGAAACATGGTAGTTGACTTATAAAAGAGATTCCTTAGCTTCTTCACCATGTGAGGACAGAATGATAAGACCATCTATGAATCAGGAGGCAATTCCTTACTTGATACAAATCTGTCAGCACTCTGACCTTGGACTTCCTAGCCTCCAGGAATGTGAGAAATAAACTTCTGTTGTTTTATAAACCACCCACTGTGTATACTCTGTTATAGCAGCCCAAATGGATTAAGACAGAGTTCAAGAGACAATATGGTTGGAAGTATTGTCCTATGTTTATATTATAAAATTCTAAATGGTAAATTTAACAATCAGGAAATGAATTATCATTCACATTTTCCTCAATATTCTGGATAAGACCTGCATATAGGGTCATCAGCAATGAAACAAAACAACAACCTTTGATACCATCCTCAGAAACCAATTTCACAGGAGGCACAATGAATGATTACATTATTATGTAAATAATGATGTAACCAGCATTAAATAAATAGCATTAGGGATCTACAGAGGAAGGAGATCTATCACATTTCAATACAAAAGGTTTTAAAGAGCCATAGCATTGTGAATAATAACAGCATTGCTACATTTATATTTTCTTAGCAAGATGTGTGAAATTAGCCAGGGATAGAACATTTGACAATGAAGAACACAAAGAGATAGTTTCTGAACTTGAACAGGAAGAGATAGCAGCTGGACACTATAGAGAATTTTCACATGCACCGATTGGACAATAAAAGGTGTAAGTATTTCTTCTCTACACACTATTCTAACTCATTATTCAGTTAACCCACTACACCTAGCATGGACTTGTGAATTTTTAAATATACTTTATTGTTTATAGTGTATATAAAAGTATTTCCCCAGGGTCCTGCATAACCTAGGGATTCCATGGTATTAGCAGAGGAAACTAAAGCATCACAGGATGTCTCCATTATAAAGAATGTGAAGGTATCCATCAAGTTATGAAGCAAATCCTTTTAGAGAAAATCAATATGTGTATCTAATTGACAGGCTAAGGAAGTAGTTTGAAAATGGGGAAGTCCCCCAAAACATTAATCAGGGGAAAAAAATGAATAGACTACATTCTGTGCCAATAAGAAAAGTATAGCATCAACACGAGCATTAGATACCTCCATGTGCTAAGCTTTAATAACAGCCAGGGACACAATATAACAATAGGCCCAGTTCTTGATTACTTTCCCTAATGAGAGTGAAGCACAGCATGGAAAAGTGACAACTGGAGATAATTCAAAATGTCACATCGGTTTTGAGTTTCATTCTCTTCTATAACCAGTCTTCATAAAAACCGCTAATGAGTAGTAAATTGGACTGATTTCAGTTTTACTTCAATTTTTTTCTTGTGCTAATCTTTGGAGAAAGGGGGGAAGGCAGTGGGATGTCATGGATAACACATTAGAGCAGAAGTTAAGCGACCTGAGCTAGTCTGTGCTCTGCAGTTAACAATCTGTGCAGCCCTGGGCAGGGAAGGCAACGAAATTAGCTGTTCATGAACATCCGTCAGGTGCCACGGCCTGTGCTAGGTCCAGAGGAGACAGGAAAATAAGGCTGGAGCCGTGTCCTGGAGCCGCCCACAGTCTATCGGTGGAGACTGACATGCAGAAAGATAATTGGAGTATCTTATGACAAGCCTGTTATAGAGTTATGAGCAGTGGGCTGAGGGAGTCCAGAATACAGTGAGATTAACAAACAGCGGGGAAATCAACAGGGATACATGCTAGTCAGTGCTGCCGAATAGTAAATAATGCCAGGAATCACTAAATGTGTAATTTTAGTACTTCTAGGAAGTACTTTGTAAAAAGTAAAAAGAAACAGGTGAAATTAACTTTAATGATATATTTTATTTAATCCAATATATCCAAAATATTATTTCAACATATAATAGATATAGTTATTCATGAACTATTTTACTTTTAAAAAAACAACAACTGAGCCTTGAAAATTCAGGGACTTCCAGATCTCTGAGGTTCTGAATCATTAGGTCTGAGTGGATCATAGGAATCTATATTTTATAAAAGAACTCTTGATTATTCCTAGGTGCATCCAAGGTGGGAGACTATGGCCAACAGGCTGAATTGGAGGCACCTGTGGCAATCAAAAGGTAACTTGATTTTAGGTAGCTTTAGCAGAAGGATCTTCCTCTGTGTGAATGAGCCATAAGTTGCTTCTTGAGAAACTGTGTTTCTTCTCTTGTTGGGCTAGTATGGTGTCTAGAGCTAGTCCTGCCTTCCCATCATCTCTGTCCACTTGCTCAGCCTAGAGTTGATGCTGTCTCTACACAAGGCTTCAGAAAGACGTGCAGATTTCATTTTCCCCTTTGGTTTATGCTTTTTTTGTCAGATGTCTTTTAGATGAGTTGCCCTGAATCTGGCTATGAAATCATTCTATGTAACACTAAAAGAAAAATTTTCATGGACACCTCTCCAGAGCTACTAAATCAGAAGTTTAGGGAGCAGGGCCTTAGACTTTTATTATTACAAACTCCCCAGGAAGCACTCGGTGTGTGGGAAGGTATTTGGGATGCAGTGACCTAGAGAATCATTTGGGAATGTATTGTGAGGGTTGGTAATTTCATTGCCAGATTTCAGATCTGCTTGCCACCCTATGCACTGTGGTATAATGACCTTGGGCAGCCCTTGTTTGATATTTGCCTCAGCAGCTTACTCACTGTATGATCTTGTTAGATAATTTACCATGTCTGAGCCTCTGTTTTCTCATCAGTAAAATGGAGCTAATAATTAATTTATAGGGCTGTTGTTAGTGCTCCAAGGCTCACTTCTTGGTCCCCTTCTTTGTGTTCCTCATCTTTATATCCTCTTCTCTGTGGTGTCATCTGGTCTTCTGGCTTTAAATAGCCTCTAACTGGTGACGCCCTGGTTAATATCTCTCACCTGCCCTTTTTCTCTAACCCAGATCAACTTTGTTTAACTCCCTACACAATATCTTTACTTGAATATCTGACAGGTATCTCAAATCAAACATCCTCAAAATACCACTCCTTAATCAGTTTCTGAAATCAGTGTCAGCTATAATCGAACTCATCTCAGTAAATGGCAACTCTAAGCTTCCAGTTGTATAGGTCAAAGACCTCGAACTCATCCTTGATTCTCATACTTCACATGAGCAAATCTTATCAGCTCTGTTTTCAAAATGTACAGAGATGCGATTATTTTAATGGCTTTTAAACTATTTTTCTTTCTTCTACTTCTTCCCTTCCCACATTGCCTGTTCTCAACAGAGTAGCCAGAGTGACCCTTTAAAAATATAAGTCAAAATCTACTCTAAATGAGATGGTTTCTCTTCTTAGAGTAAAAACCCAAAGTCCTTAAAATTTCCTACAAAGCAGCTTTTGGATCTGGAACTCTGTTTTTTCACCAATCTTAACTCCTCTTTTCCCCTTTGCTTACTCTGTTCCACAAACAACTTGCAATTCCTCTAACACAACAAAAATAGTCTTGTTTCTGGGAAACAAAGGGAAGGAAAGCCCTCTACGACTCACCCTGTCTGAAAATTCTGGGTGGGCTGTCTCGTGGTGTCCGTGGAGAGGTTTGCTGCTGAAGTCCTTGCGCAGACAGGTCTGATACCTGTGTCAGCAGGTGGGCAGGCCTGGTGCCTGGGTCCACTGGGGAAGGACTGGTGCTTGGGTCTACAGGGTGGGCCTGCTGCCTGAATCTGCAGTGGTGGGCCTGAGATGTGGGTCTGTGTGGGTGGGCCCTGATCCTGGGTCTGTGAGGAAGGAGCTGGTGACCATTGGGGTGGGCCTGGAAACGGGCTGTAGGGGACAGCCTGGAGCTGGGTGGGCCTGCTAATGGGGTCTGTGGTGAAGTGGGGTACTCATTTCATTCTCCTTCCCTCACAGGGAGTGTGTCTCTCTGAACTGGGCTGCCTGAGCTTGGGGAAGGGGTGACAGGGATTATGTGAACCTGTCTTTTCTACCCTTTTCTGTGCATCTTTTGTTATTTCTGTGTTCCACCCAGCTGTTGTAGTCCCTCACCTGGAATACTTAGCTTTTGTGAAGGTATTTTCACTCATGGATAGTTATTCAAATTGATGTTTCTGTGAGGGGACGAGCATTGGAAGCTTCTGTACTGCCATCTTGCTGACATCACTCTCTCCTCATGTTCTTTTAATAAAGCCATTTAAACTTCTGAACAAACTTTTCACAACCTTCAAAGAATAATAGTTGAATGTGGTTGATATTCTGAGAAAATGCTTCCTACTTTAAGTTGTTGTATGTCTCACCCCGTAGATGCCTGTTTAAAAGCTGATGGACTAAGACATTATCTCTTTATGACTTCTCAAATCTCTTGACACATGTTGGGGTGAATGCTAACATTTAGTGCATGATGTGTATTCAAACTAGGCAATAATATCGTGGTTTGATAATATTTACTGTCTGAGAGTCCCTAGTGCTAAATAAGGGGTGAGTGTTATGCCAATTTGATCTATCCTTTGACTCTGACACATGGAAGTCCCCTTCTTCTCTTCGCTCAGCATTGACTCTGTGTCCCCCAAGTAATAGACATGTTCTGACCATAAGAATGAGGAGCATATGAGAAAAGGCCAACAGCCATGAATGGGGACTCTTCTCTTTGGTTCATGCGCTGTAGAGGTTTTCATAGTAATGCAAGCTCCTCCCTTCTCTACCTAATGCCATTCACTTGTCTGGCTTTTACTTTTAGGTCAGCCCCACTGACTTTTCAATCCCATTCTGAGTTGGTAGTAGAATATTAACAATCTTAGTCTTACTAAGAGATAGGATCTAGAATTAATCATTGTCTTGGTCCATTTGAGAACGTAAAGGTGTTTGAACTCTAGGGCCTCTAACAACTTCAAATTAGAGTATTGGGAAACATAAGTCTGAAATGGGTGTGGCCAGCTTAAGCTCTTGACAAAGAAGAGATCTTAAGGGATCTCTTTTTTGAAGAATTACTAGATTTATCCCTTCACTCCTTATTTCTTTTTGAATAGAGGTACAAGCTGGGTGGGGCTTTCAAGGAATTAAATCTTAATCCTATCTCCTGTTTAAGCTTTAGTTACACTTTCCTTTCCAGGACTGTGTAAATAAAAGTTTCATTTAATGACTAAAATCAAAGTAACCATCTCAATCTCTTCAGAGAAAAAAGGTTTTCCCCAGGTAACGGGGATGTCATTTGAAAACGGTTTCCTGTGTGTTCTTCCTCCTTGGCACAATGGCTTCTTTGACTCAGACTTTCAGTTTTGAGACCCTTTGGAAAGGGAATACAAAGGGACACTAAGATATAGAGGAAATCTCTATTAGACGGGATGGGAAAAAAAATAAAGTCCTTTCAGTCTTCAGAGGAGAGAGAGATGGAAAATGAGAAGGAAAAGATCAGATGTTAATCATTTTTATCCATGTGCCCCACCTGCCCCACCCAGGTCATCTTGAGAGGGGGGATCAGAGTGTATAAACATACAATGTAGAATTTTGGGAGGAAATTGAAATAAGAAGAGCTTGTGCCCCACTTATTTGGGTTTCTGGGAGAATACTACCTAACAGAATCACCCGCATTAACATTATGTGGGTGCTGAGCTCAGCAGGCAATGGTGCAATATGTTTATATAGAGAGAAGACTGGATACCAGACATCTCCCTTGGCTCCCATGTGATATAGAAAGGCTGAAGAATGTCCCTGTATAATCAGAAGAGATGATTCAGATAGCTAAGAGTAGAGAACCAGAAGGCCTGCTTTGGGCAGTGGTCATAGGGAGAATTTAGCTCAGATTTTAGATAATCTGTAATATGAGTGGAAGCCAGGATGGGTCAAGTCATCAAAGTGGGAATGGATATTACCAATCATGCTAAAAAATAGCCAAGTTTCACCAGCCTTGAGTTTCAGTAGTATATACTAAAGGGATATAAAGAATCATAAGGGTCAAGGAAAAATTTTAAGGAGGCTGACAAGGTTCTAGAGGAAAGAACAAGGAACAACACTCTGATTTAGGGAATCCTTCTTCCCTCTGATATTAGGACACTTAATGATATTAAGTATATCCAGAGGCTCTGTTGGATTGGAGAAGGGGAGATGTGAGAAACATGGAAAGAGTCAGCAAGTACCACAAGGGATTATGTTAATTTGATCATTTAAAGTAAACATGACTTAGTTACTTGACTTGGTGAGCTTAAAATTCTCCCTGCCTAGTAAAATCCAGGGACTTGAGAACAAGATAAGATCAGTCACAGAAAAGAAAGAACCTATATTTTTCATGCAACTGAGTTTGTAATGATAAATTATTAGCTCCTATCATGCAATTAAACAGAAAGCACGTAATACGTGATGTGACAGGGTGCCTGTCCTTAAAGACTCCTCCTCCACTGAATTCCACGTAGTATCTTTGGGTCTTGATATGCATGCTTTGACTATGTGCTCTGGGGAAATGGCCCTAATTCTGTGGTTCTCAACATTATTTGTAAGGCTCAGGTTTACAGTTTTTGTCAGATGTGAAATTTACAAACTTCACTGGCTAGAACATTTATCATGTTCTGACTGAAATGGGAAGGAGTCTGTGATTAGTGGCAGGAACAACTTTGAGTAGAAACCCATGTAGGGCAAAGACCACAGAACTGTTAATGTGCTTCGTGGACGAGGGGGCAGTTCTGTATCTGGGTGAATTTTTCTGCTCCAGAACAGAAGCATCTTCTTTCCCTTGCACCAATCCTTCTGCTATGCAATCCAGGGCAATGCTACATCAGAATACCATGAGTTCAAGCCCACCTATGGTATGATAAAGACAGTGTGTTCTTATGGTATCGACTTTGAAAATGGACAGTCATAACCTGGTCACCCTCTTTCCTCATTACCATTCCTTGTTTGTAATATTTTCAACCAAAAGTATAGCTGTATGTTTCAGCATTGTGCAATCTCCGTAGAATGTGAGGTGAATTCCTGATACCACCTATTTGAAAAATAGAGCTCAAATTAGCAAATATTTATTGAACACCTATTTGTGTCTGGTACCATATTAGGTGCAAGGAATACAAATATAAGTAAGTCATGGCCCCTGCCGTTGAGGACCTCACATAGTAATAGAATCTGAGGTTAGGGTATTCTATAATTAGCTGAAAATAATGATGATGGTGGTGATGATGATGATGATGATGGCCACTATTTAGTTAGCACCCACTCTTTAGACCATGTTGTGTGTTCTACTTATATCACTATCACTTCTTTTGATAATATGCAATAAAATGCAACTTATTTGCATTTTAATTAAATAACTTCCCTACTTTACTCACATACATATATAAGAAGCTGAACTAGAAATTGAACCCAAGGCTGTCTGACTTCCATTGTAACAACTTATCTAGCAATTAAATAGATCGGCAAATTAAAGATATAATTAATTACAGGCTCATAGAAGCCAAGAAAAGTTTGCCAAAAAAGTTATGTTGGTGTGGAATAGAACAGTTAGAGCAGGACTCACAATTTCCCAAGAGGATGGAGTTGGAGCTACCTTTTCTATTTACACACAGAGAAAGCACCATTCACTGAAAAAGTTGGATTAGTGGTAAAAGGAGACTCAGTGGCTGAAGTGCATGAATCCTGAGCTCATCTCCATTCAGAATATTAGTTTTCCCTTCCTCTTAGGTCTCTTAGTCCAATAGAGTCTAACCCCCCAACGTTGGCCATTTTGAAATATAGTGATATTCTTTGTTTATATATGAATAAAAATTTATGGAGAACCCATAGATGTGTTTACTAAATAAAACAAAGGAAGATTTGCTTTATATTTCTTATACTTTTATTTTTTAAAGTGGACTATGGGGATTCTTTTGATAGTCAAATTCATTCACTTGTGTATCCAGTAGATGTCAGTATTGGGCTGTTTCTGACCATTTAATCTGTCTCCATATTAATTTGAAAGGACCATAAATATTCAGTATGAAATATACTGAGATGTAAAGTAGCAGGTGCAGCAAATCTATGGTGAGGATACATTTAATGGGTGAAGGATTCAATATTCCATCTACTGAGCAAACAACTGTATATAAAAACCCCATCTGTAGCTTTTTTATCCATGTCCACTTTAAAAAATCAATTTATTTCAAAATACCAGTATACTATTTTGTAGAGGATAGCTTTATACAATTAAGTGACAAATGGATTAGAGTCATTGACATAAATGTAAATATTTGAGTAATTTTAGGTTGCATCTGCTTAAAATCAGAAAGGGACACTGAAGGGTTTTTAAAATCTCATTAGGATATAATTTCAACCATAAAGTTTTCGGAAAAGTGGTTTTTGAGTCACTCTCTTTTCTCCTCAACAGTACGACTCCAGCTCCTTTGGAGCACATTAAAACCACTTCTGGTAATCTGCACCCCAATGAAGCCAAATTGATGGTTGATCAACATTAAACGGAAGATATGTATAATTCATGCCTCCACCAGATTCTAAAGTTGACATGAGTATTTTAGATTCTTTCATAGGAAATTGCTCAGTTCTGTGGCTGAGCTAAGTCAATCAGGCCTTGTGTCAAACAGAAATTGATTAAGAAGAAGTCAAGATATCTTTATTTCCTAGAGAGTAGAGTCTTACTTGTCCAGTCTTTGTCAATTCATTATATGTAAATATGCAGTAGCACAGAGATGAAAGATGGAAATAAAAAACAAACAGAGAAAATATTTAGTCCAGCCTCTTCATGAGGAAATTGAAGACCAAAGAGATGTTGCTTGAGATATAAGAGCTAGCGTGTGAGCACGAGTCTTCTTTCAGTATTCTAGTTCATTTCACAACAACAAAATATGTATTGAGCACATGCAAAATTCTATAGTAGACAACAAGAGGAATTAAAAATTGTTCTTACTCTCAAGGACTTTGGAAGATAGTTGAGGAATCAGACACATTAATAAAACATCAAAATACATTTTAGCAACCCTACAGATGGAGCTGTGTTCAGGGTACAGATAAGGAACACTTAGCTTAGTTAGGGAGGGTCTTCATGATTTCTAGACAATGAGCTATTTCTTGTTTGAAAACTCAGGAGTTATGTTACCAAACTAGTAACAGGGAGCATCATTATTTGATGGGGCAACACATAGGGTCTGAAAATAGCTTGATGGACCCACTACATTTTTGGTTTTAGAGTTCCCCCCTACCCCTCAGTTGAGGATTAGTTTAGTCCAATATTTCCCAAGTGCTCATAAATGCCTGTATCATGATCATCTCAGAATTAGGATTCAGAAGATTAGGCAGCTTAAAGAACAGAAAAACAAAATAAAAAAAAATCACAGTAATTTTGAGGCACAGCCAAATGAAGGAACCACTGATCTAGACTACACTGAGCCACCCATATTGGTTCATCATGAGACCGATAGCAAGACATTTATCACTATAAGGAATAGCCTTTGGTCCTCCAAGAGAACCAAATTAGATGGTTTGTACAGAAATCCAAACTATAACTGAACCTCATTTATACTCTGTTCTCACCAACAAAACTCTTAGGTCACTATGTGTGATGACTACATCCAAAGTGAGTGAGTGGTTTGAGGCTTTGGTAAAATGAGTATGTGATCATATCAATATGCTAAAATGACATTCAAAGTATGATCTACTTCATGATAATTTAGGTGAATTTCAATGGTCACACAATAGACTGCTCTCTGGAAATGAGAGTTTAGCAAATCTTTTCCTTGCTCTTTTTTCCTGAGTGATGGGAAAGAACACCTCTTTTATGAACACTATATAATATTTCCAGCCATCTTTTCTCATCTCTTTGGGACAGTGCAGGGAAACACATTAGGTCATAACTCAGTACTGGGGGAAAATTCTGATGATGAACCTAGCTTGTTCAAAGCCTCTTTGACATTAATCTGCCATATGCAATCACTGTGTATGAGATTGAAGATCATATTTCAATTTTGTGTACCAGAACACAAAACCTTATACACTTCATCCAAATCATTGGAGAGCTATTCCCCTCCAGGTAACAAGTATAGTACTAGGTATATGGACAGATTCCAGGGAATACAATTACCTAGTTTCTCAATTCATAGGCTACTTAGTATCATGATCAGTGACAAAAATTATTGTGCATTCCCCTGGATTTCTGTGAGCTGGGATTATTCACACCAGTGGGAAGAAAATGTTTTAATATCCAAGTAGCTTTTCATTTGGATTAAGTACCAAACATCTAAATAATACCTTTGGTATATATTCAACACTCCCAGCTTCTATATGCAGAGGAGGAGGAAAGGGGGTTGGGGGCAGGGGGTAGGGAGATGGTTATGAGGGTGCAACTTCTCATAGATTGGACATAGCAGTTGTTACTCATCATTTATACAATGGTTTTTAGAAATAAAACTCAAGTATGCATCTGAATTCACTCTTCTTAAGTAGATTTAATTTTTTCAGATTTAATTCATAGGTTTAAACATTTATAGCCTAGGTTTTAATCTATCAAGATCTTCATTTACCCCTTTCTAAGATGAATTATTTCAGCATGCTTGTCAATCTTGTTTTATTACTCTTGATACTTTAACTTGTTTTATCAATCAGTTGTCATTTGTCCACACTCCTTCCTGCCATATAAGTAAGGCCCTTTCTTTTGGGTTGGAGACCCAAGAAGTCGGGTAGGATAGTGGAGAAAGATTTTTCTTTTCATGAGTATCCTAGAAATTTAATTTTTCTTAGTTGAAGCCATGTATTTTGTTTTCAATGGCCAAACTTTGATCACTGTACAAAATACCATCTCACTGATGGACATTGATTATGAACTTGTTTAAAATGATTTGCTCTAATGAACCATAAGGAAAATGCAGATTTAGGGTTCAGTTGACTCTTTGCCATTCAGAGAAATAAATATCCTGGTGCCATGTTACTGTTGTATAATCTTTAGGGCCAGTCTTGTATGTTTTCCAGTGTACCATACTAGTCTCAGAGGGGTTTCATGTACTTTTGCCAGTATTAACTAAGAAATTAGAGTCTCTCTCTCTCTCTCTTTCTCTCTCTCTCACTATTTGAATTTTATTCATCATAAAAATGAGAGTGATCTGCATACCTTTTAATTCAGGGTTAGCTTTTTTACTTGATTTTCCCTGCAGACTGCCTGTCAGTGCTTCAAAAACATCAACGACTGATAGATTTCTATACAGCTGCCCAGGCAGCTGTGGTAATGAAATGTGAATGTGTTTTCGCAATATCTGATGACTTCTGCTTGGGATTATAAGCAGAAAGAAAGAACAGCATTTTAAGAAGATGTTGGCATATTCTTCAAATGTTCTGAAAATGATGAAACAAAATAATTTATCATTCTAAGGTTGTTTTAGCGTTATTAGTTCTAACAAGAAGATATCCTCACATTAAAATCCTTTGTTTCTCTCTCTCTTTAGGGCTCATCATAACAGAATTCTGGAAATGTGGTTCTCAAAGATGGGACAGTAATAAGCACCAAAGGGTTCTCAAATAAATGAGATACAATCTTGCATGGGTGAAGCATTAGAGGAAAGAAAAAAAGGCCTTTTTAGTGTCTTCATGCATATACTCTTATGATAAACAGTGATTTAGAAATTAGTTTCTGTAATTTGAATAAGACAGGTCATGTCTCCACTGAATATTGATATTGCAGATTATGTTTTTGCATTATATCAATGTGAGCATGAAATAATCCCCCCCCAAAAAAAAGATTTAGTGTCTACATAAAATCAACGGGGTCAGACTGCGTTTTTATTATTTCCCTGCACTACATAGAACAAATGATTTTATTTTATTTTTTTAAATTGAAATTAACAATTGCTGATCATTTAAAGAGAATCAGTGATAAATAATGTTTAGAAGTACAGACTCAAATGCTGACTCTGCTTCAAGCCTAAGGCATCCCTGTGTGTGGCTTGCTCTCAGACCCCAGCCAGGGAACACGCTAGAGGCCCAAATGTCAATGTTGGAAAAATACAGTATATTCCAGAGTCAGTCATCTGGGGTCCTGAGGCTGTCAAGAACATTACCCGTAGGTTGGGAGAGAGAACATTTCATCACAAAGGAGAGCTAAGGGAATACTCCCACCCCACGAGGAACATAAGGAGATGGCTCTTATTAAAATATAATATACAGATTTTAGAGACTATAACTGAGGTGTCCAGTTAGTTAGATATTTATTAAGAACCATAATGAGAGGCCAATAATACTCCTTCATCTCAAATCACTATAACCTTCTGAAGTGAACATCTACAATCTTAAAATCTTAAACTTCCATAGGAAAATTTGCCTAAAGTATAACTTAGGGGGAAACATAGCCCAAAGCACGGTTGGGAAATACACTTCTTGAATCTTTTCTCCTTTACAATAAAAATCCACATTTAACAATATTATAGGAGAGTATTATATTTCTGTTTGCCCTAGAATGGAAGGCATTTCCTGGGTATTTCTGTCTCAACCTTTTAGCCTCAAGCTTTATTCCAGGAAGGTAGCTCCGAACATATCTTTTTGAGAGGGAAATTGTATGGAATCCTGGATGTCTCATCTAAAAATGACAGAAATAATTTTCCTCATTTAATATGGCGTTTCACTAATTTATCTATTTTGGTTTATGTGAGTATAAGCATGAAATTTAAAAGGTTCCTCACCCCAAAGACAGTCTGAAGTATATGACTTAAAATAATTTAATTTATGAAGTGAAATCTATCAACAGTTATTCAAACTCAATACCCATGGATCAACACACTTGAAATGTGAAGTTTTTAAACTTTTGGATGCAGGGTCAGGATAGCAACACTTTTGCTGAAAGGTCCAAGTATCTTCCCTAAGCACAGAAAACATAGCCAATTAAGCTCCAGAATTTTGTCTTCTTATGAATAAATTAGATTAGAATAGGTTTCATTTGGTTCAGACCAAATTTTGTATCACTATTACATGTTTGATATTTTTGTAGGCATAGTGGTTGGGAAATGGTACAAAGATGATATAAAAGCAGGGTCTTGTTCTTAAATTGCCGATGATGGCTGGGGACGTTCAGGATTAAGATCCAAACACAAGAAACACATCTCAGGCTGCATTCGCGGGAACAGAGCCCAGCTCAAGCTGCATGCATGACATGGCATGAGGTATGTCTTTGGGGACTGGACACACTTCCCTCAGTGTTCACTTTGATGATTTTTGAGACTCTGATGCTAAGGGCAAGCATTCTGGGTGTCATGGTTTAGTTTCCTCCCGAAGCCGACCCCGAGACAAGGATTCAAGGGCAATTAGTTTCTCCAGAGGGATTCCAGGAAACATTTGTAGGGACAGGGAATGTAAGAAAGCCAATAGAACCTGAGATATTTTGTCTGTTATCCTCACTGCTGTCTCCCCAGATCCCCAATCCCTAGAACAATGTCTGGCACACAGCATGTGATTAATAAATACTTATTGAAGGAGTGAGTAGTGGATGGATTAAGGTGATTTCCTTCCTGGTATCTAGCCAAGTTCCCCAATTTCCAAGTTGTAGGGCCTCCATGGGAAGGACCTTGAAACCTGTTTATAGGAGATGGGGTTCAGAGCTATTTAGCAGAGTGCGATAACAGTGGGAGGGAAAGCCTAAAGGAAGCTAGAGGCAGGGTCACGAAAAGAAGTTTCCATGAGTGAAAAGGGATACGCTGTGATGGGCCACCTTCAGTAACAGTGCGGAGGGAGAGATGGAGCAGTAGTCCTGCAGGAGTCTGAGACAAAACGTCAAGGTCTCCTGATTTCCCTGGCTGCTTTCAAAGGCCTCTTTTCTCTGTGCTACTCCCTTTCGTACTCGTGCATACTTCCATTTTAGAATGTATCACCTTGTATTGTCAATAGTCAATAATTTTTGTAGGCTTAGCTCTCTATTCTTAGGCTCTAAGATAACCACACTCTAGATCCTAGGCTCCAGGGAGAGAGGTAACACGAGCCTTCAATTGCTTTTTGGATGGTACATAAACACTGCCCACAAAGAGGCTACTTTCTCAAACAGATTCTGTTTTCTCATATGCTACATCTTTACACCCGTTACCTCTGCTTGAGATGCCTTAGATCTGCTAGTCTGCCGGGCCAACTCCTACTCATCTTTTTTTTTTTTTTTTAATTTATTGAGTTGACACTGGTTAGTAAAATTATATAGGTTTCAAGTGTACATTTCTATAAACATCATCTATATACTGCATTGTGTGTTCACCACCCAGAGTAATTTCTCCTTCCATCACTATATTTGACCCCCTTTTTCTTCTTCTATCTCTCCCTCCCTTACCCTCTGGTTTCAGCAGACACTTTGTACCCCTGTGAAGCCTCCAACAAGGGTACTCTGTATGTTCCCACTGCATAGCACTTACTGCTTTGTATCGTATTTAACACCATGCTTTGTGACTGTTTGCCCTCTAGGCTGTTGATGGGAGCCCTTTCAGAGCTGCCCCAACAGACTTCACCATTGCTGCAGATTTTTCCTTGACTCCAAGGCTTATCTAAAAACAACTACCGAGAAGATGCTTGAGCAATCAATTACCCGTGTCTTATAATAGTATGCAAAAAAGAGGGAGTCCTTCTAGAACTTTATAGCCTTGGCCCGGGATTTAGAGAGTCAAGTTTATGGGCGGTCTCAGAACTTGTTTTTATTCTCTGCTCAGAAACCCCTGCTCCTGCCACCTTCAACCACCCCATTTTCTCTGGACATAATTTCCATGATAATTATCTTTTTTACTCTTCTTCTATTTTATGAGTGGGGAAAGGCAGTGGATAGACTATGGCCTGTGGGTACCTGGACGGCCATGAAACTAGGATAATTAGTTTGTTCTCAGAGATGCCTAGTGGCTTTCAGTCTCTAACTCCACAGCTGTGAGTCCCCGAGGACAGACACTAGGGAGTTTGTCTTTGTATCCCTAGCTCCTACGGATGTATTAACTGAGTGAGTAGATGAGACTATAAAGTTGCTTAGAGATTTCCTTACTATCCTGAACTTCTAGAATTTGAATGTGAACCACCTCATGATGAAGGATGATAAACTTTAGTGTTAGTGTTCAGTTTCTGACCCAGCTAACATCTAGAATATAGGAAACATTAATTCTATCCCTTCTCAGTCGATATTTGGATTTATGACCAGAAAAGAAGTACTTTAGTTCCTTGAAGCATTTATTTCATCTATAAAATAAGAACTATGGCTTCCTATCACTTAAAATTGGAGGGATTTACTGACTGGTTACCAAATGATTATCTAGAATTAGTCTTATATTTTGCATTCCTAGATGTTTTATTCTTTTTAAAAGATGATCAGCCATATTTTTTTTGATCCTTTTAGCAACATAATATAGAAAGTGAGACAGCTATTATAAACTCAAGTGGTAGGTTAAAACGAAAAGGCACAGGAAAGCCCTGTGACTTATTTTAATCTTATAGCTGATTAATAACAGCACTGCCTGATTTTTAATATGTAGATAGAACATTCTTTCAGATTGAAACATGTGCGAGGCACTGTTCTATGTATAAGACATGTAACTTATTACATCCTCACAACAGCCCTCAGAAGTATGGAGGCAGGCTGAAATGTTGGTCTGATTCTTAATTCCTTGTCTGATTCTTCACGTCCTTGCCATGGCCTCATTGTGGGAAAAGCATATTTGTTCGCACGTGAGTTGGTCACGTGACCCTCTCTGCCCAATTACATGTGGGCCCGCATGCCAACCTCAAGCATAGGCTTTAAGAGGCCTTGTGTGCTTCCATTCTCTCTCCTGTATCTCTGCCACCACCACTAAAGAAACCTGCCTGGCAAGGAAAAAGGATGCTCCATGCCGAGGTGCCCCAGGTGACTTATAGACCTGCAGTAAGAAGCACAGCTGCCCCAGCTGCTGCAACTGGAAGCAGAGAACCACCCCAACCCCCAAGCCAAACCCAATGTCGATCAGCTGGACCCTCGTCTATTTGCAGATATGTGAGAATGGTTTTTTTTCCCAATGTTAATGTTTGTTAATTTTGGCTGGTAGATGCATGGGTATTTATGAGAATGAATTTTGTTTAAGCCACTATGTTTGAGTGGTTTATTAGGCAGCATTATTGTGTCAATAGGTTACTGATATGCATAGGTAATATTTTTTGTTATTCCTGTTTTGTGGATGAGGAAATCGAGGCACAGAGAGGCTAGGTAATTTGCTGAAAGTTGTTCAGTATGCAGGGGGTCTAGGATTTAAACTCAGGCAGTCTGCCCACAGCCAAAGTTCTTTAAAGCCATACTCAGCCTCTCTAATGTTCTAATGGAAGTAATTCTCAAAGTAAATTTAATTGTTCTGGAATTCTGTTTTGAAAAGGGAAATAAGAAAGCAGTGTGGTATAGAAAAATTGCAAGGATTTTGAAGTTAGATGTTCCCAGGCGCAAGTTCAACTCCACCACTTCCTAGCTATATCGCTTTGTGTAAATTATCTGATGACCCTGAATTTTAGTTTCCTCAGAAAAATGATACTAGAATTGGCTCTAATATGAGTACGCATGACTTACTTAATTGCATTCACTGAGCACCTGCTATGTGCTAGATACTATTCTAGGCACTCACAGTACTGAAATGAGTAAGACACACTCAAATAGCTACAGTGTAGAAGCAAAAACAGACCATACATGGCAAGATAAACGAGGTAGTAACCCTGTGGCCCAGGGCCGGTAAGGAGCACAGATAATGAGGTCCTGACCTTGTGTGTTAATTAGGGCTCTCCACAGAAACAGAACGAATACGATATATGTAATCCTATTTGTTATAAGATTTACTATAAGGAAAGTGCTCACAGTGATGATGGAGGCTGAGAAGTCTAAGACTTGCAGTCAGGAAGCTGGAGACCCCGTGGAGCCAATGGTGTAGTTTCTGTTTGAATGTGTGGGCCTGAGAATCAGGAGAGCCAAAAGTGTAAGTTCTAGTCTGAGTTCAAGTCCGAAGGCAGGAGAACACCAATGTCCCAGCTCAAAAACAGGCAGAGAGAGTGAATTCTCCCTTACTCAGCTTTTTTGGTTCTAGTCATGCCTTCAACAGATTGGATGAGGCCCACCCACATGGGGGAGGATAATCTGCTTTACTCAGTCTACTGAGGCAAATGTTCATTTCATCCGGAAACATCCTCAAAGACACCCAGAATAATTTTTAACCGAATATCTGGGAAGCCCGTGGCCCAGTCAAGTTGACACATAAAATTAACATCATACTCTGATTTGGGAGGTGATCAAGGAAGTCTTCCCAGAGGAGGTGGTATGTATACTAAGTTTTATACAAGAGTATGTCAACAGCATTAGCCTAATTTATGTTAGACCCTCATTAAGTGCTAGTTTTCTTTTATCTCCTTCAAAGGTCATAAGAATAAATATTCCTTTGTTGGTCCAGCAAGAACTTTTCAGGCCATAAAGCATGGGAGGTTTTTTTTCCCCTTATGTGCTGAACTAAAGAAATGCTGACTCTCTTGCTGCTGATGAGGGTCACTGGCATGGTTCGTTTGTAATTGCACAACATAATTCCACCCCCAAAACAGAATGCTTTTTGATGGTGTTTTAAAATCTCCAGCTGCTTTTTACTTATGAGGTGAATTTACAGTGAGTTATGTTACAAGGTAATTTAACCTGACAAGACACACCATACTAAAACATTCACAGACACAATTTTGTTTCTCCCTCAAGAAGAAGCCGTTAGAATAGAGCAGTAATCGCTGTAACATGATCAGCATGGGGGAGATTGATCACACCTAGGAAAGTGACCTCTTGGAGTTTCTTTGCAAAAGGCACACCTTTCCTGTTGATTGATTACACATCAGGGTGACCATTCCTGGATGGGAAAACCCAGTGTGGTCCTTACCTTCTGCTGGCACATGCACTTTTTTTGTTAAGGTTCGTGCAAGATTGATGTGCAGCAGCTGTAGTGTAGGGTTCCCAAATATTTCTGCCATGAAAATCTAGCTACTTTTGGAGAGAGAGAGAGAAAGAGAGAGAGAGAGAAAGAGAGAGAGAGAGAGAGAAAGAGAGAGAGAGGAAGAAAAGATTCATTATGCACAAATAGAAATACAACAAGCCCCTTTCAAAACGGTGATGAAATTCGAACAAACCCATGGAGGGTGGTCCTCTTCAGACTTGTTTGAAAAGAGATTGAGATGTTTTCATAGAAGAAAACGCCACTGCCCTCTACATTTTGTCCCCCAAGCGCCTCAGGGTAGTGGTGTATCAGTACTTTTCTCTTCTTAATTTTATTCCAGATCACTGCTCTTTCACTTTTATATAAAATATCTGTTAATTAAGGCTTACGCCATCCTCCACTCAAAATTGTCACTGGTAGCACTTGACTAACAGATTACTTCCTCTCATTCCTTGAAGAAATTGACACTGGCTTTATAGTATTTTTTTCACCCCATTTTCCTCCACCTTCCCGAGTACTTCAAAGATAGTACATCCATTCCAATCTCTCTGCGCTTTCACTGCCTCAATTTCAGGGATCTTTACCTTTATTTAGTCACTCCCTAGAGCATGTCAGCACCTGCTGTCATGATCTGAAACTGCCTCAATTTTGAAATATTAATTTAAAACATTCTAATCTCTGACCATATCTTTCTATCTTTCCTTTTCCTATCTTTGCCTCTTCCTCTGTTATTACTAGATTTGTTCCTCCAGTTCTTAGGATTTCTAATCTCTTGATCCTTTTACTTTTTCTCTGTCAGCTCCCTCTAACTGTCACTTCCTTACCCAGATTAAACCCTACATCTATTACTTCAAACTTTTTTCCCCCCTGTTATCCTCAAGTCTCTTGTCCTATTTTCTTATGTCTCAGCCATCTGGAAAAATCCTAAACTTTAGATCAATCTGACTTTATTTTTTTCCTCTTCTCTTTATCCAGGATGATGTACATTACTTGAAAAATATTAATCATACAACTCTGAAAATTAATGCCATTTAATGGTTATTAACTCCAATTAATTTCATGATCTCCAATCTAAAATGGATCAATATCACCCAAAATTCCCTCATCATTTTTTTCTCCCATTTTGAACATCAGCCTTTTAAAATTTCTCTACTCTCTTTTAACATCCATTCTTCCTGTCTCTCTTCCTCTCAGCAGACTTTGCTTCTGCCTTCAGAAAGAAAAGAGAACTCATTAGACTAAACCAACTTCAAAGTTCTGTCACCTCACCTACAAACTTATTACATTCAACCAGTTCTTCTGTGATCTTATATCTCACAGTGAAATTGGAAATGCAAATTTCGTTTTAAAGTTAGTCCTCCAGGATTCTATACCTTTTCCTTCTCCTCATTGTTCATCCAATATATCCAATTTCTTATACTAGAAACTTGATTTTCACCTCTGACTTCATTTTTCCTCATTTTCCATATTAGACAATTACTAAGAGCTATCAAAACCACCTCCTAAACATTTCTCAAATTCATCTCTTTTTCTTCATCCTGTTAAGCAACTGGGTTGCTGCAATGGCCTTTTCTATAACCAGGCATTTGGCCTCCAGTTGTACCTCAATCCAATCTGTCCTTTGTATCTCAGCCAGAGTGACTTTTTTCAAATGCCAGCCTGATCCTGTGACTTCCCAGCTTAAAAATATTTCCATGCTCCACATTGGCTTCACCATAAAGTTCAAAGTCTGTAAGGCAGCTTACAAGTCTTCCATTACCTTGTGAACTTACTTCTCCTGTTTTATTTCTCACCAATGCCTCCCACCTAAGCTGCAAATAAACTGAATTTCCACAGATTTGACCCACATGGTCTTATGGTCATTGCCCTTGTCGCAGCTTTTACCTTTCTTTAATTCTGTTCTTCACTTCAGGTTTCAACTTAGCACTTCCTCTGTGAACTTTTTACTTGATCCTCCCTCAAGACTGAGTTAGCGGTCCCTCTTCTGCCCACATTTTTCCATTGCACTTTGTGTTTTCACCATTTCAGTTCTTGTCACACTTTATTGCAATTGTTTGCTTTCTGTGCTCCCCCACACTGGACAATGAGTTTCTGAGGGGCAGGGGCTGTCTTTTCTATTGAGCTATTCCCAGTGGACTTGGCACAAAGTAAACACTAAATGTCTGTTGACAGAAGGAATTCCAATAGGATAGTGACACGTGCTATGGTATTTCCAACTAGCATGTTCTCCTACAATTTCTCCTGACTGATTGTAGAGAGGCATAGATGTACGGAACCACCAATAGCCAGGTAGTTGAATTGCAAAAATAAAAACAAAATGTGGGCAGCTCATTCACCAAAATATGGAAGAGAATCAAGAAATAAAATCATGGCAAATTTTGAAGTCATCTTCATTTGAATATCATCTTTATTTTGGGGAGTTTCAAGGGTTCCTGATATTCCATGACATTCACCTTTATACTTCTGTATTATGAATGGGATTATCCTTTACAGACTTCCTTTTTTTGGTGAGGAATATAGGTAGGAGAAGACATTCTCTTGATTTTGGAACCCTTTAATGCCAGAAAAATCTTCAAACATCATGTTAAGATGCAGTGTTTTGTTTTTGTGCCAGGTGGTTAGGCTTTATTCAATAGTGGTATTTTATAAAAAAATTTACTATCACAGGTAATTTCCAGGAGAACATTTGAAATGGATTATTATATGAAAAAGGAATTTTCAAATACTCAGTGTAAAACTTAAACTCTTGAAGGAAGCAAGAGTGTAGTTGGTCTAATGGAACCAGTTAAAATTCTGTGTTGCAAATGGTGTTGCTAAAGACAACTTTTAGGTCTGTCATAATTCTGGGTTGCACCTACTTACTGCTAGTTTTAGTCATGTTTTAGGGAGGGTATTTGACAATTGAGTAGTAATGAGGTTTGTTGTACATTTTATTTAACCTTTTGTCAGGTAGGCCAATTAAAATATTACATCTAAAAAGCACATATTCTGATGTCTGCCTAGGGATGTAGTACATTAACTTACATTTGGACATGCTTTTGCTTTATACCCTTCAGTTAATGACATCTGCCAATTTACCCTCTTGGGCTGGTTAGCTCTTCTCATCAAGGCCCAATGATAATAAACTCCAAACCATAGATTTGATCCCATAAAAGACAGTTGGTATTTACCGAACAGAACATAAAAGACATGCCTTGCCCATGTCCACACTTTGGCTAGTTCTTTTTCAATTGTGGTCAAAAAAAGAATAAGTTCAACAACAAAAAAACAAACAACCCAATTGAAAAATGGGCAGAGGACCTGAAGAGACATTTCTCCAAAGAGGACATACAAATGGCAAATAGACACATGATAAAATGCTCAACATCACTAATCATCAGAGAAATGCAAATAAAAACCACAATGAGATGTCACCTCACCCCAGTCAGAATGGCTATCATCAACAAGACAAATAATAACAAGTGCTAGAGAGGCTGTGGAGGAAAAGGAACCCTCATACACTGTTGGTGGGAATGCAGACTGGTGCAGCCGCTATGGAAGGCAGTGTGGAGGTTCCTCAAAAAATGAAGACTAGAATTACTGTATGACCCAGCAATCCTTCTCCTGGGTATCTACCCAAAAAAATCTGAAAACATTTATCCGTAAAGACACGTGTGCTCCAATGTTCATTGCAGCTTTATTTACGGTGACCAAGACATGGAAACAACCAAAATGTTCTTCGATAGATGAATAGATAAAGAAGTTGTGGTATATATACACAATGGAATACTATTTGGTGCTAAGAAAAGATGAAATAGGACCATTTATGACAACATGGATGGATCTTGAGATTACAATGCTAAGCGAAATAAGTCAGACAGAAAAAACAGAGAACCATATGATTTCACTGATATGTGGTATATAAGCCAAAAACAACAAAAGAACAAGACAAACAAATGAGAAACAAAAACTCATAAACACAGACAATAGTTTAGTGGTTACCAGAGGGTAAGAGGGGAGAGGGGTGGTAGATGAGGATAAAGGGGATCAAATATATGGTGATGGAAGGAGAACTGACTCTGGGTGGTGAACACACAGTGGGATTTATAGATGATGTAATACAGAATTATACACCTGAAATCTATGTAATTTTACTAACGATTGTCATCCTAATAAACTTTAATTAAAAAAAAAAAAGCAAAAGAGATTGGATGGCTTTTTTTCAAGGGCATCATTTTCCTTCTGAAAAAACAAATCAACGTAGCTTAGACAAGAGGGAAATATTATTGTTACTGGAATCTTTTCTTGGTAACTATGTTTTTCTTAGAATCCCAGGGTAATGTAAAGAAAAATGGACCAGTCTAGCTTGTAGAACCCTAAGGAACTTGATTATCTTCAAGATCATTAAAAACAAGCAACATAACAAATTTAGCCCAATTCTAAGGCTGAATTTTTTTCCATCCCATATTTCAATGATTTATTTATACAGAAAAAAATGTAAAATTAAACACTGATAGCCAAATATAAACGTACAGATGGAACAATCATGGGAGTATTTTAGGGACGTAGAGATTAAGACAGAGATGAAGCCAAACATGATGTCTTCTCTATAGCACAGATAATTGTGTCAGTCTAAGAACTATAAATTACCTGGTGTAACTATTTGGCAAGTTTTGGATCTAACCTTCAATTTTGACCCTGTATTAGTCTGTTTGGACTGCTATTAAAAACAAAAACCAAAACAACAACAGCAAAAAACAAACAAACAAAAAAAACAGACTACATGGCTTACAATAGAATTTTATTTTCTCATAGTTCTAAAGGCTGGAAAATCCAAGATCAAGTTTCCAGCAGGGTTTGGTTTTTGGTAAATTCTCTTTTCCTGGCTTGCAGACTGCTGTTTTTGTGTTCACATGGCTTTTTCTTTGAGAGTGCATGGAAAGAGGAAGATTCCTCTCTTTTCCTTTTCTTGGAAGGCCACCAGTCCGATAGGTTTAGGGCCCCATCCTTACGACTTCATTTAACCTTAACTGTCTCCAAAAACAGTCACATTGAGGGATAGGGCCTCTACATATGGATTTGGGAGGAGGGAAAAATTCAGTCCATAGGAGGCCCTAAGAAAGACTAAGAGTGGGTAGCCAGTTAGCTCAGTTGGTTAGAATGCGTTGCTATTAACACCAAGGTTGCCAGTTTGATCCCCACATGGACCACTTTGAGGTGTTCACTCTTAAAAAAAAAGAAAGACTAAGAGAGATTATTAGAATTTAAGAACAAATGAACAGCCCATTCGTAGTAATAGGGCTATGAATGAAGAAGGTGGAGCTTACCTAAATCCACTGATTTTATTATTGAGGAGTTGAAATTAGAATCCCCAATTCAACTAAAACAAATTAAAAAAAAAAAAGCAATTTATAACTGCTGAAATAAAAGGAGATAAATTGTGTGATAAAAATGGAGATGCACCATCTGTTCCTCCTTCAAGGAAGGACTTCTTGCCAAGCCACTGGGAGTGCTGTTTGCAGACAGATTGCTTTTCAGTGGTCCGCCCCTACAGCACCTACAGCTTTGCCTAAAGTTACAGCTTTCACAGCACAGCTAATATCCAAACACTGATTAAGGTAGGGGTATTAAGGGATTGCACACAGCCAGTGACAGGTCTTATAGGCCATGTTAGCTCCAGAGTTCCCCGTGGGGGTGGCAGAAGCTATCCTTGGGTATACAGCCCTGCTTCCTTTGTCTCTATTCCATGGGTGTTAATCCCATGGCATATCCTAATAAACATTGTGCACACTACATCCCACAACCTGCTTCCTGAAGCACCTAACCTGAAACAAGTTGTGATCCAGTTTCATATGATTCATCTGTTTAGAATCATTATAAATCATGATCAAAAGTAAAAGAATAAGATATCTTTATGAATAATGCAACAAGCTTTCTAGCCTGATTTATTTGACCCATCATTGTATCCAAGGATTTCTATTGTTTGTTTGTTTTTAGTGCACAAATGAGTGTGTATATAATTTTTATGAAATTGGATCTATATATCTATATCTATATCATCTATATCTATATCTATATCTATAGCTATATCTATCTATCTATATGTATATAGATATTAGGTTGGTGCAAAAGTAATTGTGGTTTAAAAAGTTAAAAATAATTGCAAAAACCGCAATTACTTTTGCACCAGCCTAATATATGCAGGTTGTTTATGTAGTTTTTAAAATTTCTATTAATTTATTTGTAAGTAACATTTGTAAGTAACACAACCAACCCTGAGGGCATATAGACATTTCTGTACTAAGTTTAAGAAAAAAATTTCTTACATCAAAGTATTGCATAATAATATGTTTCATTTTAATACATCATGCATTCCCAGAAGAAAGTGAGTGATATTTGGTTTTGTGTGGGAGAGAAAAATAATGAGCATTATCATCTGGTTTAACCCTTGTGGTGATATGAAATCATAGCTGTGATAATTACCCTTGTGGTTTGTCTTCATGGAGATAATTATATGTGAAATTCCTTTCCAATTTGTTATATAATGTTAGAAATACATCCAAAATTGATGCGGATTTATTATGTTACCATCTTGTTGGAATCATCATTAAAGCTAAATCTATAGATCTATTTAATCAAATGCTTAAAAGCTATAGTATTCAAAACAAGAATAATATGAAAAGAGATTTTTGAAACATGTTTGTATGTTTTTTGGACTAAATCATGGTCGTTCTTCCATGTCAGGACATAGACAGTTTCAAAATACATAGTTTCAATTTTTCCCCCCAAACTTTTAGTTGGAAATATTTCAACCCTTCAGTAAAGTTGTGAGAATATTCTTTATCTAAATTAATCAATTATAAATAGCTTGCCATATTTTCTCTCCTTCTCTGTGTATGTGTATACACATACATCTTTTTAAGTCAGTTATTTGAGAGGTAGTTGCAAACCTCAAGACTGTTTACTCTTTAATACCTCAGTATGTACTTCCCAAGTACAAGAATTTTCACTAAAAACAAAGCACAAATAATTATCATACTTTATATCATAAACATATTTAGTATTGTTACAGTATTTCTAATATATAATTCATCTTTAAATTTTGCCTGTTGTCACTAAATGTTCTTTTTATTGATTCGGAATCTAATCAGAAATGATACACTGAATTTAGTTGCATGTCTTTAGTATTATTTAATTTTTTTCTCTGACTTTGTTTTCTTTTTTGGTCTTTTATAGCATTATTATTTTTGAAGAGTCCAAGCCAGTTGTTTTGTAGAATGTCTTCAATTTAGATTTGCCTGAACGTTTCTTCATAAGTAGTTAGTATTACATAGATGATGTATTCTTCAAGGTATATTATATAAGAAGCTACAGTATGTCCATTTGTCTCTTTGATGATGTTAAGTGTCCACCAGATTTCTCCATTGTAAAGACCCTTCGTGAAGAAGCAAATTTTAATAAGTGGTTATGTAGACTAAAACTCTTTTCCCATCTAAACAATATCTTTAACATTTACACTTTAGCTTCTTTCCCCAAATCTATTAACCCACGTCCCATGACAAATGATAGGAACATTATCAAAAGATCTGGGGAAAGTGAACTTGTAGGAGTGATGTTCAATCTCAACTTGAAAATGTCCTTAGAAGTACCATACAGTAATCTTATCTCCTAATTGTGGCCTTTTGTCATTTTATGGCACACAGTGTCTACCCAAAAGTACTTGGGAAATTTCCTTCATGGATACAAGAATTCCTAACTTCCTAAGGAATATCACCTAGGATATAGTTTGTGTCCTTCCCAGTGTCCAGCAAAAGTAGATCAGGGGTGCATCATATTACATAAATCCTATATACCAAATGGAGGAAGAGTAAAGGTAAACCTTAAAAGATGACACATAATATAATGTAGATAATCACCAGACAGACTGCTCCAAAGTTAGAAAAAGGAAGGATATTGGAAATCATACTGATAAAGGAAAAGATAACAAAAAGAGGGGACACAAATGTAAGCAAATTGACTGCAAATTTCTATCAATAGCACATCCCAATTCCAGTGGAATATTTCTCTGTTAACATTTGAATCAGACAGTTTGGGTTTAAAATTCTGTCTCTTCCTTTTATCACTATTTTATCCTGGGTAAGTTACTTAATTAAATTCCCTAAGCCTCATTTGCTCATATTAAACGGGGATAATAACACCTATATTGTATAATGTTTATAAGGATTAGAAATATTGGATGCTCAATTCCTAACTTCCGGTAGGCATTAAACAATTGGTATCTACTGTTATAATTATTACCAATAAACCTTTTTATGGTGCTTTGCTGTGTACAGACAAAATTCACATCAGACATTCTCTCATTCAATTCTTGCAAAAAAACCTAAGAAACATTTTACAGATAAGAATTGGAGGGTCAGCAAAATTAGCAAAATTAGCAACTTGCCAAGTCAAAAGTTGATAAAACATTAAAACTGGAACCCAAACTCAAGTCTTTTGACTTTTAACTAGTATTCCTTTCACTACACAATGTTAAATTAAGAGTGAAGCAATAGTGCCATCTTCCTACATGAAGAAAATATTTACTTTTAATGTCTCCAAAGTAGATGAATAAATAGCAGTCACATAATTTATGCAATGTTAATAGTAATTAAAGGAAAAATGTCAACTCCAAATCAAAGGCAATAAACCATTAAACAGAATTGCAAGAAATAGTGTTTCTTAGAATTATCTTAATATTTCCTCATAGAAAATATGTGTCTGAAGACCAAACCACTGTTCCTTTGCCTTTTTAAAGAGCTACAAGATGGGTTTTAGGAACACGATTATCAGATGTTCTAGCACTGTTTGGCAGGAATTCACACTTGTTACAGAATAAATTATTTTTTCTAGTAGGCTTTGTGGACATTCATTTACACTCACTTGACTTAATTATGCAAACGATCAATTATATAACCATTTTAATATGTAAACTATGTGCTGGCTTATGCGTATATAAAATGGCTTATGTCTACATGATCTTTTAGTCTATTGGAAGAAAAGTTAATAAACATATATTGAAATAAGTCAAAGAAATATTTATTGAGTTCCTATTGTATGCCTCTACTGTGACAGGACTTGGAGATGAACAGCGAAAACAAAACACACTGTTATTGCCCTCAAAATGATTACAGTTTGTTGGACTGTAGACAATGAAATACATCATGAAATGTATATGAAAGAAGTTAAATGAAAGCTAGTTTGTGATATAGGTGACAAAAATAACAAAACACATCATTTTAGGGTTCCAGAGACTGAATTAGGGCCTCCCTTCTTTTTCTGCAAAGAGACAAAAGGAGTCGGTGAGAATTCTGGACCTTCAGAACAGCTTTCTGGGTCTCTGGATCAACCCCTGAGCTGAACCATGGCCTTTGGGTATGTCCCTGCCTGGAGTCATGTGTTTATGGAGTTGGAATTGGTTTCCTGCAGAGTCAGCAGAAATGACTTTTATTCCAACCCAACACCCTTGCACTTCATCCAGGAACTTGTTCTGTGATAGGATTTTTGAAACAGCTCTGTCAAATAACATGGCATGGGCATAGTAGGGTGGATCTGATTTTTCTATTTCTTTTTCTTTTTTGGCACTAAGTTTTTGGTTTCCAGTGGGTTACTTTTCTCACAGAATAAAGATGGGGTAGGGGTGAAGGTGCACTTAGCAAGTTAGGCTGATGTTCAGAGGCCATCAAGATGTGTTCTGATACCTGGACAAAGGTTTCAGTATGACTTGTTTTTTTTGTTTTGTTTGTTTGTTTTTTGACTATCTACTTTGTTAAGCATTCAGAACCATAGGATGCCTATATCACAGCTCTTCATGGTTTATAAAGCATTATCGTGAGTCACCTCGTCATACAACAACACTACGAAATAACATGGGCCACCTTTTATCCTCCTTGGACAGATGGGGAAGCTGAGAGACAGCAAATCTACTTAATTTCTTCAACATCACATATAGAGTAAAGATTGAGCTGAAAGTAATACCGAGTTATTCAGGCTCCAAAATCTTTGGTCTTTTTATTCCAGCCTACCAGCTTCATGCTGTGCTATCTCAAACATTTTGGTGCCTTCTTCTTTGCTCTCCTTTTCTTCTACTCTCTCCTCTCCTCTCCTCTTTATCCCTTCTCTTCCTGCCTCTTCTTTTCCTTCCTCACTTCATTCTCCATTGCTCATTCTTTGCTTTCCCTTTTCCTTCTTTTATCCCCCCTTTTCCCTCTCTTGCCCTCTTTTTTATTCTTCTGCTTGAAATTTATAACTAGAATGACATTGGCTAGCTGAGGGAAGGTCTCTTTGATCAAACCGCCCCTGCTTTAGTGGTTTTAAACAGCAGGGCTATCAATGTCAGAGAAGTACATTAGGAAGGATTATATTTATTGTGGAATCATAAACCACGGATATGTAGGGTATCTGGGTTGGAAGGGAGCTTCAGTCATTTCTGGTTCTTCTACTGAGCACTTGATCTCTTTTAGTCCTAATATGCAAGCCTGTAAGGGGTAGAAGACTGGCAGCCAAGGCAACAATGAACACCTTCCATGGGAAAAGAGCAAGAGAAAAGTAATATGGGTTTTTGTAAATTGACAGCTCTTGCAAGTAGTTCCCAATGTTGTTATCTGTTTACTCCTGCCCATTTTTGGGACAGTTAGATCAAAACAAGACCAACAGGGAACATCTATTTATGAAGTATAACAAAATTACATGTGTCACATATGTGACACAGATGATACAGGAATGACTTTATTACTGGTGCTCTGTAATTACAGTCTTAGAAAAATAGCTAGGACTTGGGGGGAGAAAGGGGTTGAACAGAAAAGTCACCCTAAGCACAGTACTTCCATTTTTCTTTTCTAAACATGAAATAATGAACCTTCCATTTCCTTTGCATACTTTGTTTCTGCCTCTGTAAAATAAAGCCCTTGTTGAGATTTGTAGTTGAATCTATTTTTGGAAATAACTGGAGCATGCAATCACTTGAGCAACATACTGAACATTTAGTCCTCATCTCTCCAGAGCTCTAGAATTGTCCCTTTTGGAGTTTGTAACTCATCTACCCATCTGTGTATTTGTTCCCCAAAGACCAATGCAAAGCCAAAAAAGATGAAAGCCCTTGGGAATCTTTAGGCTTTTGAACATTAAAATTGCTGGATGTGGAGTCAGGAAAATTCTGGATTCTGGTTCCAAGAACTGCATTTAGTACTCTGTGACCTTAGGGTAGGTGGCACTTTATGTCTCTGAAATTTCCTTACCTGCAAACTGAAGAGACTGAACTATGACAAAATTCTATGATTTTAAGATATTGTAGGAGTAACCTGTGTTTCTAAAGCCCTGAAATGCTGAAGGAAATGTGGTAGGCCACTTGGGTAGATGGAAATCACTTTCTGGTTTATCTTTCATTGACTTTTATAATAACATTATAATAGAACAGATGTTTTTGATGTTTAATGAATGATTGATATAAATTGCCATAATAATATTGCCTTACTGTTTTCATCCTGGTTCATTAACTTTCATTAAAGATACCATGTGACTTGTAGTTTACACGTGCTGTGATGCAATCATCCAGAAGCTGTGTTCTTTCCCTGATCAAAGGATCCCCAAGTCTACCATTTGAATCAATGGAGGTGTGAAATTCATTTCCAGATCATCTTTTTAGAGATCACAAGGTCATTGGCGCTCATCAAGAACTTGCATGAGGAAAACAAGATACTGGAATAGAGCAAGAAAGAGAGAAACCAATTCCCACTGCTCCCTGAAGTTTAAATAGTTCCCCTGTGGTTTTAAGTTCAGTTCTGTTCTGCTTTTAATTTAAAACCATTTTCTACCAGGCAACTGATTTTTGCTAGTCTCTTGGGTGATTTTCTAAGACAGATTTCACTGTATTCTACCCTTGTGTGCGCACTTAGCTCCCATTAGCAGTAATGGGTGTTATGCATGTATGGCTCCCATTAACAATAATGGAAATTATGCGTGTGCATCCAGAGGAAAGTATGCTCCCCAATGTGGGAATTTTTTTTCAGGAGGGAAAGTACTCCTGATGCAACATTTGGCTTTTGTTTTAGGCTCTCTATTGTGGTGACGATTTGTGCTGCAGACAATGAACACTGTGTGAAAGACTGCCAGCCTCCCCATGTGCAATCTGTATAGTATTTTTTTAAAAATCTTGGCTTCTAATTTTTTTGCGTGACTGAAACAACAGTCAGGCAAATCTTGTTAAATAAGTAAAACTGATCCAGATCAATTAATAAAGGGTGGAGGAGGGGGCTAAATAAGTCTCTAAATAATTTTGGCAGGTAGTGTTAACTGTTTCAGGCTAACACATATAGAGTAGATTGGAACAGATGGAGAAAAATAATTCTTCAAAAATAACTGAGTGCTACTTATGCAGACCATAATAAAATTCCTCCAGATGAACATACTTTAACCAAAAGAGACAATTTCTATCATAATACGATGATGAAAAATGGCAAGCCAAAGGTGATATTACAAAGGGTTGTGAATCATCAGCATATTAATTTTGGAGCAGACAATGCAAAAAGCATATTTAACTTTAATATAATACCAAGAATATGATTCATCTTCATTGTTATGATTGGCAGAGTGCACTTAACACTTACAATGTTTTTTGCTTGTCAAAGTGATGGTCTAAGTATTTATCTCTTCTGAGAGTGCCTTTTGCGTCATGTTCAATATTATTGTTCATCTATAGCAGAAACTGCTCTGTGTCTAGTCTTGGATACCCCTTGGCAGTGCTTGGTGATGTACAAAGTCAGATCTTGTATAAGGCTTGGGTTTTGGTAATAAGAGTGAGGCACATCAAAAGCCCCGGAGTGTTTAAGAGAACAAACCTTTGAGAGAGAACCATCTAAGTCCAAATGATGACTCTGTTACTTGGGAATTCATTTTACTTCTCTGAGCCCAAGTTACCTCACTTGTAAAATGAGAATCATAATTCTTATCTTGTTGTTGTAAGGATTAAATGAGGTCTAAAATTGCATTAGCTGAAGTATTAGTAAACTATTTAGGGAGATGAACTTTGACAATACTAGAAATCAAAACATTTCTCTACCCAGATCATGTTGACTAGCTTCTAATTATCTCTAACCTGTTGTATATTCAAAACACAAACTTTATTTTTTTCAGTATTTAACCAAAAGCATGCCTGTCATAGCCTGTGCTTCTATTTTTAGGGAAAGGATAAACATAACAATATTCTCCAGAAAAGAATCCACAAGTTGATACCTCCTTTATTCTTCATACTAGTCAAAATTAAAAATTATAAACTTTAAATTTTTAAAGAATATACAGCTACATAGGAAACTAAATTTTGTTTTGAGGATGGTGAGGGCTTGTATTTTCTTTCATTGAATGTTCAAGAAATTTGTAAACAATGAAATTCTTTACAGTGCTTCTAAACACATTCTATTATTGCCTTAAAGATATTGAAATACTATGTAAAAGCCCAGACCTTACCGTTCACTTTTTGAATTAACTAGCTGGTTACATAGCATGTTACACTGGAAGGAGAAAGAGACTATGTGTGTGACCGTGATACTTAATCTCCTATACATCAATTTCTTCATCTGCAAAAAGAAACTAGCTGTGTTTACTTCACCAGGTAGTGTTGAGGGGTAAATGACACAACATACAACATGTATAAATCACTTAATGAGGGCTGAAGAAGTGTTGTTTCTCTGAGCGAAGTCCTGAGAATGGAGAGAGTTATCTTAAGATGTTACCACAGTTGTGGGCTGTGGGCAGCCAGCATCATGTGAGGTACTTTGGCTCCTGAGGAAATAGTGGGATGGGAAGAGTAAGTACTCATGTGAATGAGGAAGCCTCTAGAAGTTGGGAAAAGGATATGTGTTTTGCTGAATAACTCAGATTTACCCAGGGCCAGCATAGCCACTGTAATAAGGACATGCCTAGGTTCTTCTCAGAGTAGTCAGCCCTGATGCCGAACAGGCAAAGCTCATCTCCATGACATATCAGGGCAGAGAGCCCCTCTTCTTTGTCTTAGGATGCCCCTTATTGGGGCCGAGGACCACTTTGTATAATCCCTAATTTTTGGAAGGACTAATTTTCTTTTCCTACCAGACAAATGTCATTTACTAAGTAATGGTTGGGGTCCCCATGTTTATGACATGTATGTCTGTCAATTAGGATTTAGGGTTAAGTCTAGATAGTCATGCTTCCACAGAGTTGACATAATCTGTCTCGTAAATTAAGGAAAATAGCTTCCATAGTTTTCCCTTAGTAAATATTCAATTTATGCTTTTATTGTTTATTTATTTATTTGAAACACTGAATATAGTTTGTAGACCCCTAAGGATCTATGAACTTGGGCTTGGTACCTTTGCTTATAGGTCATTGTATATAAGATCCGTGCATGTGGATTTGCTCAGGTTGGGACAGTGACTGATAATTGTTACCCTCAACATGTTTTATACTCTTACTTTATATTTTCTTTTATACTTTATTTTTCCACCTGCACCTACATGTTAGGTTTTTGTATACTGTCTGTCTCCATGAGGTCAGTGACTTTGTCTATTGTTCTTACTGCTCTATCTTCATGACCTAGATCATTGCCTGGCATGCAGCAGGTACTCAGTGCTTATTGGTTGAATGAAGTGGTTGATGAACAATTGCCTCCTTTTAATAGATACATTCTCCTGCAGAGGTAAATGGGGGAAACGGAGAGGATATTTCTGTGGAGTTCTAGCTGCATGACATGCAGAGTGGTACTGGGAACTGACTCAGTCTCTTGGGCAGAAGAAGCAATTGTGGGCCCTACCTTTTCCATGAGCTCCTCATACATGTCAGTTGATCTTTCTGAGACTCAGGTTTTGAATCTGTGAAAAGGGGATAATAGTACGACCCTCACACAGTTGCAGTTAAGACCACGCATGTGTGTCCTATTGTTTTTTGGCCTGCAAATCTTGTTGTTATTATCATGACATCACTGGGAAAGGCAAGACATTTGGCACATGGTCCAAATAGTTGTGCTCTGCCTCTAAAAGCTAGACGAGCTAAAAGGAAATCTCTTAACTTTCCTAGGTCTCGATTTCTTCACCTGGAAAAGGAACTGTGATTCATGATCCTGAATGTCACATCCAGCTATGAAAGCCCATGTCACTAAGGACTATGTTCTTTTCATGTTCCTTCCTGAAGTTATGGATTGTATAGGTGTTCCTCCGATTTCAATGAACATACCATAAACGAGATTTAATGTTGTGTGTTTGCTTCATTTTCTTTATCACGATCAGGCATTGTTCTACTTAAGAATGACAAATTCACTGTCTAACCGTGCTCAGGTTTCCAGTATCTTTTACTATGACAGTTCACAGTGGCTACAAGGAGCACCTTTTCCCACATAATCACTACTGTTGACGTGAAACTCAGCACATTTGACAGAGGTGGCTTGCTGTGATAGCAGGAAGTGTGCCGAGTTATGCTGGAGCCCGGCTTTCAGGTTCACTTTATTCTGTCTTTGGAAAATACGTCCTCCACCCCCCACTAAATGGGAGAGAGAAAGCTGCTTTGCCTGTACGGAACCCTGTTTACAGAGACTCTGAGAAGATCCTGACAGCCGTGGGCTGGATTTATGGGTGAGCCGTGTTACCAGGTTATAGCTTACATCGAGGCTGATTAAATACAGGGTTCACGCTCACGTGTCTGGGCTCTCTACGTGGTGGAGCCCGTGCCTTTCTCTAGGAGACAGGCCTGGAGGGCCAAGGAAGCTGCTGCAACTCACTAAGGGGCATTCCAGCATGCCGAGGGATGCTGTTATTAGGAAGAGAAACCTTCTGTGGGGCACTAACTTTTTATGTTCACGTAAGGAATGTGGAACTGCCCCTGTACCTGTCTCAAATCCTAATTTGAGTTGGTAAACAGCTATTAAATATGAAGCTATTGGAAACTAGGAGTGAATGTAGGTAGAATGCTACTAAGTCAGTGTCTGGGTGGGCAGTTACACACTTGGGTTTCAGTGAGATAGATGGAGTGACGGAGACTGCAAAGATTAACTGGAGTTCAAGTACCTTATAGTTTAATGAATTAAAATGTTTTAACCACTTTCCCATTTATACGTCGAACTCTTTCCCATTTCTCCCACAACCTGTCCTTAATTCCAATCAGGCACATTTTACAGCCTTTAATAAATCACCTTGAACTTCATCTGTGTTGCTTTGCTCATGTGATGCCTTTGGTCTAGAGGTCTGTCTCCTTTGCCACCATTCATCTAGTTCCTGTGCGATCCTTAGGTGCAGGTCAAGTCCTGCCTGCCTCATTTGACCCTCATTTATCCTTTTTCTGAACTATTACATGTTTTATGCTCACTTGTCAGATTTAACTCCTTTATAGATTATATGTCCCTCTGATGTCAGAGTATACTTTTTATTTTAACTTCTCATGATCCTTAGTGACGTGTTGGCAATAGTGTACGTTCACACACATTTCTTATTTATTGGTTGCAAAGCTCTAAATGATTTTTAACAACTTTTTTTTCTCTCTCTCATTCAGATGAAAGCACCTTTGATACCTCAAACTGTATATTTCATTTATTTTAAATGTTCTTCATTTTAAATCTGTAAAGAGCCTTGCATGGATCCTGACATGTACTAAATGCTCAGTAAATGCTAGCTTTATCAATGTCACCTTCACTGGCTTTGTTTCTCGTGTCTCAGGTTATTGTGTCAATACAGAAAATGTTTCACGATTAGACCTCCCTGTACACACATGTCCTCGTATCCTTCTCTAAGGTCTCGCGGAGGAATAGTAATTCTAATTTTGGGGTGGTCACTATTCTTTTTTTCATCCCTCTGCCACCATAATACTTCTTTGTGCTAGTCAGTCTTCTTTCCAGCATCTTCTAACTTTATTTTCCCCTTTAACCAATATGCTGACCTCTTTCCCTATGGAATCTTCTATAATTCATGAACTGTTTGTGCTTAACCATAGCCTTAAAAATTCATGAATAAAACTGTTATGAATGATAATAATTTGGGCAATGTTTGTGTATTTCTCTGTAAAATAATGGCAAGATTTTTCAGTGATTCTATTTTATATACTTTATAGAACCCATTCAAAGTCATTTACTCAGATATTTTTTTCCCTGAATGATTCCTAATCATTTAAAATCAATTTTAGATGTAAACAGAATGAGACATCTTTCCTGTTTAAAGAAATGAAATTTACCAAAAAAGTAGAGCATGGGACATCTGGTTGAAAATAACCCAAGATGAAGAATTATCATGAACAGAAAGATTTTTTTTTTTCTTATTAACTTGTGTTGGTTTTTTGAAACTAGCTTGCATTTCTTCTAAAAGTTGATTGGGGGCGGGAATGGAAGGACATAAGCTGTATGTCTGCATACTGGAACCAGTTAAGTTCAGTCAGTAGGAATTTTGGTTTTGACATTTCCTAACTGGATGACCTTGGACTATTTATTTAACTTCCCTGGCCTCAGTTTTCTCATATGTATAATTGGTATAATATAGTTGCACCTATCTTGTAAGGTTTTCATGTTTTTTAAATTAAAGAATGTTTGTAAAAGGTAACCCTATGCCCTGGCATATAGTAAGCCTGTGCTGTAACTCTGGCGTGATTGTGGCAGCCAGGAGAAAACTTTATTTCATCGTCCATCAGTAATTTCCCAGGCAGCTACCTTTGCCTGACATTCTCTATAGCTTTGAATTCGCTGGAGCCACCCTGGCTGTAGTCCTTTGAGAGTTGCAGAGTGGGACTTTATTAATTGAACTATTTTGCCAATGCCTAGAAGGTTCCCTATGAAAACTGTGAGGAGGTTTAGCTATAAACCAAATTGTGAAGGAGACAATTCATGGTGTTTTAGCATTTACTTTTCCTATAGCCATTACTGAAAACTGTTTTGTCCCTGGGTGTATGTGGCAGCCGCTGTAGCTAATTCCAGATGTGTCATTAATTCAGTTCGTGGACACAAATTCAAGCAGAACATGATAACTGGAGGCCATGGTGATAAACGATGGGCAGTTCGGGCAAGGAATGAGGGAACTTTAACGTGGAGTACTCTTTTACTCATGTATTTATTCATTCATTATTCATTCAATATTTATTGAGGATCTCCTATGTTCTAGGCACTTGTCTAGGTTCTTGGGATACATAAGTTAACAGAACAGAGACAGAATGTCCTATTTCAGAAGCTTAACATCTAGAAGAATAGATACCCAATAAAATAGAATGGATACACAACAAAATTATAAGAAAAGTATGGGAAGATGGAAGAGTATAAAGAGGGACCTACCTTAGCCTATGGGCCATGGGAGGCCCGCTTAGGGAGTGCTATTTAAGCTGAGTAGGCACTAGCATACGGGAATGAAGCTTGTTTCAGGGAGAGGAGATGCTGTATGAAAAAGCACAGAGCCTTGCAGGAGTATGCTGAAAATCAGGGCCTGTGAGGCAGGCTAACCCTCTGTCACCTCTTAAAATGGATATTTAAAAAAAAACTGTTCAATACTTATTTCTTGAGGCCAGGGAGAAATTGATTTTTATATTACAAGAAATTATATGCAAAACACATTCACTTAGCAATTCACTTCAGCTAGGTCAAAGCAGAGTTGATATTGTGGAATTATTAAGTAATATGTTCCCCATTTTCTTCTCTTTCTTTAGTTTGTGTGTGTGTTGGACCAGAGAACTTCTTGGGAGCGCTATCAAAAATGCAAAATTTAGATAATAAAATTAACTACTCATCCCCGATAAATAGCACTATGCCACATGTTATTTGGTTTTATAAATTTAACTTGCTGCCAACTTTTAGCTGTTATTCAAAATATGTTTTGCATAAATACCTATTAAGTCAGTTTGTCTGGGAGACAAGGAAAATGTTTTTTATTTACATTTGAGGGTGCTAACTCCTTTTCCAGGAACACCACTGGTATAAATTTAGCCCGTTAAACAAGGAGTTGGAGACTCAAGTTAGCAAGCCCAATATTTCTAATGTGCTCCTATGAGGTGAGCACCCAGCCGGTCCAGCTCCTAATCAAACTATTAAATAGTTTGGGTGACTAGGGCATAGTGCCAAGGAGACAGTGTGTGAGGCAAGATTGGAAAGTTAAGTGAGGCCTTGAATGACATGTGGTGTTTTCAGTTTTTCTATAGGAAATGAGAAACTAGTGAGGGGCTTTAAGCAGAGAAGTGAAACAGCAAACTTTTGGGTTTAGTAAGATCTTTCTTGCTGCAGTGTAATCCAAGGCATTGGAGGAAAGCAAGACTTGATAACGGAAGATATGTCAGTAGAGTGTTCAAATAATTGAGGTAAGAAATAGTAGCTTGAATTAGGAGGGTGTCAGTAAGAATGGCAAGAAGTTGAGTTAGGGAGTATCTTGAAGTAGGGCAACTGGAAGTATTAGAGAAGGTATTATCAGGTGAACCTCTTGGCAGATAACAAAGCTCCATGCCCCAGACTGGAGTTCAAGGGGAGAACTCTAGTCAATGGTCATAGGGCATGAGAGATAAGAGTGAGATGAGGTTTAACAAGGCAAGGTTTTAGGGTAACTACACCTCCCTGATTAAAACAGGGATCCTGGTGACGGAACTGATATGCCTGATAGAGGCTTTATTATAAGATACAGACATGAGAAAAAGGAGAGGAGAGATGTATAGAGAAAAGTACAGTTCAGTGAATACGTGGATATGTGATGGATCTCAGTCTGAGGGTTTTCATTGTCTCACACTTGTATCAACAGCTACTTGGAAAGAATTTGAGAGACTAGGATGCTAATAACTGATAATGGCATAATGTTTTACATATTCAGTCTTTGCCTATCTCCAATTCATTCTCTACACAGCAGCCAGAATTCTTAAATAGAAACAATATCATTCATTGCTTTGCTTAAACCACTTCAGGACCTTTTTTGATAAAGACCGAAATCTTTGTTATGGTTTACACAACCCTGCAGACTCCAGCCCCTGCTCAGCTTCTGGCAGCCTCACTCTGAGGCATTCTGTCCCACACCTAGAGAGAGTTTAGCCACTAGCGTCTTTTTTTTTAATTCTAAACAACAATCTGTGTATTTCAAGGCCTCCAGACATGCTGTGTGTGATGCTTTAGAACCCTGTTCTCTTCAGTCACTTTTTAAGTTTGGGCCTAAGTGCTCCTTCATCAGGAAAGGTCCCCTGATACATACTCTCACAGCTACCTCCCTTTTTCTTTCACAGCCTTTATAATTAAATAATCATTTTAGAAATAAGTTATTTCATGTCTCTCTTTATGAGTAGACTGTAAATGCAATGGGGGGGGGGGCGTTCCTGTTTGTGTATTGTAGTGTATCTTGTGCCCCACATACTGTCTGACATATATAAGTCATTGATAATTATTTGTTGAATTAATAGTTGAATCCGTGGATTATTTTGTAGCTATGTCTGAATACACAGTATTGATTCCTCTAGTGATAGCAGAGAAATCATTAGAAAAAGAGAAACAAGCATTTTTGAGTGGGGTGGAGCTTTCTAGTATCCCTTAAATTACATGGCTTGGACATTTTCGTACTTTGCTTAAACAGAATATGATCTATGTTGGGCAAAGAGCAAGTAGATAGAAAGGACAGAAATGTCCCTTAGCTAGCATCTTTTGAGGGAAGAGAATAAATGGTAGGAAAGCTAGGCCACCTACTTGGAAGCAATGAAATCCCTAAATACAGATTTTCCTAAGCAGAAGGAAGATGTTTGATAGATATTTTGCTTACATGGATTTTTTTTTTTTTTTTTTTAGATATGAAATTTTGAAATATTCACTTTTCTCCTTGAATTTTCCCCCTTTTCTGTCCTCCATTTGAGCAGATAACAAGTTCCATACTTCCTTGCCATATGAAAGGTTTTTGGCAGGGTTTCCTGGCTTCTGTTTCCCTACTGTGATAATGGAATTTGACAAGAGAGGAAATTGGTATCCCTGTGTAAAACCAAGAGAGACAGAAGGTTCCCCAAGAAAAAAAAGAATTTTCTCCAGGTTTGGAGGCAAAGATAGGCCTGCTGGTTCTTGAAGAGAGGGGATGTCCATTTCCTACCTGGAATCAGCCACAGGTGTAGTAGGACTTCAGGGGAAATCTCCAGGTGATGAACCAGGTAGGTTAGATGCCAAATGTAGGGTCCTAGCCTTGTTAAAAAGTGCCTGCCCTAAGCAAGGCATGAAAATGACACACTGGTAGACTTGATGAGATCATGTGGCTATACCAGCTGTTACCAATGTGGACAGATGCCCGGTGATCAATGTTCTAATGATTGGGCCTTAGAACCTCAATATAAACCTCAGGGTGGGAGAAAGCCTGCAAATAACTGATGTTGAATTTTTCACCAACACTGTGGAACTTACTGCGTGGTTACTCAGAATAGAAATTAGATGACTTACAGACAATAATAAAATGTGATTTTTGTTGTTTATGTTTCAGAGTATACCTACTACATTAAGCAAGTGAACAATAACAAAAATAAGCTATGCTAATCTTCCTATTTTGAGGGGATAGTTCATTTTAATTTAACAAAATTTAAATTTATGAGTTAAATGAGCAAAGTATTTCAAAGAGCAAAGCACTGAACTATCTGTATTGAACTAACTGATGTCATCATCAGTAGACAGCTCTTAACAGTACTTTGATGATAAGGGTACAGTAGTCTCCCTTATCCAGTTTTGCTTTCCACGATTTCATTTACCTGCAGTCAGCAATGGCCCAAAAGTATTAAATGGAAAGTTTCAGAAATAAACATTTTAAATTGCATGTCATTCGTAGTAGTGTGATGAAATCTCATGCCACTGAGCTTGTCCCATCCTGAATGTGAATCATCCTTTTGTCTGATGTAGCCATACTTTAGTCACTTAGTAGCTGTCTTGCTTATCAGATTGACTGTTGTAGTATTGCAGTGCTTGTGTTCAAGTAACCCTTATTTACTTAGTAGTGGCTCTAAAATGCAAAAGTAGTGAGGCTGGTGATTTGGATACACCAAAGAGAAGCGGTAAAGTGCTTCCTTTAAGTGAAAAGGTGAGTAGAATACAATAAGATATTTTGAGAGAGAAGGAGAGAGGGCACATTCACATAACTTTTATTACAATATATTACTATAATTGTTCTTTTCATTGTTCGTTGTTGTTGTTAATTTCTTACTGTGCCTGATTTTATAAATTAAACTTTATCATAGGTATGTATGCATAAGAAAAACATAATATATATAGGGTTTGGTACTATCCATGGTTTCAGGCACCCATGGATAAGGGGGGACTACTTTAAAATAAAATCCAATTGTAACACATTCTGATAATCACATCATGCTGAACATGTCTGTGGGGGTGCCCTGTTTATTTGGAAGAACGTGTAATACTGAGCATAGTTTTCCAACAGAGTCGATCTATTAGCATCAAAGAGTGATTTTCTCAGTGAAGCACAAAGGAATTATCTTAAACAGAGGAAGGCAGTCAGCTATGCCTTCCCCATTATAGAAGGAAGATGCACAGGCAATAGGTCCACTGTAAGAGCATGTTGATGATGGGCTAGCAATACTAATTTGACACTGTTGGAGAACTGATGGCAAACAATGATCAGAATGTTGACTACTTATTTATGTGACTCGATGTTGAAACAAGCTTTTTCTGTCTAATCGTTTATTTGTGAATTCTTTAACTCCTTCATTCCAGTTTTTTTTCCAACAAATATTTACTGAAGGCTCACTGTGGGCTAGGAATTGAGCTGGGTACTGTAGGAGACATAGAAATGAATGATACCTAGGTTAAGTCCTGAAGATATTTTTAACTTGAGAGAATAATAAATAGTACATGTGCAAGAATGACTATAACACAAGGCAAGTAATAGGTTTGTAAAAGACAGGGGAGAATGCTACTTCCTTTTCTCTCTTCTCTCCTTTTCCTTTGTGTTCTTTTTTCTTCTCTTTCCTGTCTTTTAATTTCCTTTCTATCAAAACTTGTATACATAATGTGTAAAAGTTTTATAAACAAGAAGGAAATACCAGGTTGATGATTTCAGCTTCTGTTACCAACACTGGCGATGAACACAAACAATAGAATTTAGGGAATGGCAGAGAGTGGGGCCTGTACATTTATAGGGAATAATGTTTCCCAAGGCAATCATATGTGACTTTTTTTGCAGGTAAAAATCCTAGAGAAAGCCTGAGGTAAGGAAAGATGAAGAAAGCAGAGCCAGCAGCATGTTGAAGCTAGCTTACATTCATGAGGGACGCTTTAGGAATTTTGTGAGCCTGATGTGAAGCTGTCGATAGCTTGAAATCAGCCATCGTGGGAACATCACATAAAGGAGTAAATGCTGCAAATAATGAATTAAACAAACAAACCAACCCAGAAAGCTGCTTTACCAGCCCACCATGGAAACGACGATTCCAAGAGGTTTTTCATCTTTCTAGTGGGCAAAGTTATGGGTCTTCTGTGTGTGAGCTTTAAGAGCATCTTAGGGAGGTGGTAGCATAGTGGAGGATATACCAGAGATTGCGGAACTGTCTATGGGTCCCAGAGAAGCAGGAAGCTCATGAAGCTGTAAAGAAAATAGAAGGAGGGTATGCTGATGAGGCCCAGAAAGGCCACCCTCCACTTCTACGATCATCAGGATAAGCCAAAGGACAATTAGATGAGTGGATATTAGTCATTTGGGGAAAGATAGTTTTTATTCCATATGCCAGCCATTGATAATATTTGCCATGGTGTTTTCTGTAAATAAGTTTCTTACTGCAGGTCTGCGAGAAGGCATGGCACATGCAGTGCTTTCACTTTATTATTATATATGGTGGACTTCATTTAGATAATAAGCGATAGTTACATTTTGTTTTATTTACATTTTATAATTATACACTTATACATACATATGCAGGCAAAGTAATAAACACTTAAATGGTATAGGATGGGACAAAAACGAAAATAAAAGTCCTTGCTTTCTAATTTCAATAAAATGTTTCATTCTCATCCTGTGTTCTACTACTTTTAATATGTCATATTCCCCAAAGGGCTTTAATGCATTTTGTTAAAAAATAGCAATAAAGATAAAATCTGGGGGCTAAAAGTAGAGATTTTAGTGTTTTTATATGAGAATTGGGAATGCAGCATACTAATGAAGCCACTTGAGTTATAGAAAATATTATTTCTTTTTGTTTTAAAGAAAAGATAATTTGATGTTATTTTTAACATAACAAAGTTTCTTTTTTCGCCCTAATCTGAGATTCTTTAATGTAATTTCTCCTTTCTCCAGTAGTTTTGATATAACTTATTGTAATACAAAGTAACATTTTGTCTCCTATATTTAGAAGACTCCTCTTATTTTATTTTTATCCCCTGACTCACATACCCTTGAATTGGCTACCCAAACAACTCCCCTTATCAGCATTTTAGAGGACAAACTGAGAAGTGAAAGAAATTCTACCCTCTTTCCTAGGATACTATAAAGAATATACAAGCAGAAGATACCTAATATTTCAAGTGGAATTCTATACAATTAGGAAAAGAAAAACAGCAATAAAATGATATCTTTGCGATTTTGCCTAAAAATAACCTTTACTTTTTATTTCCATGGGCACTTTAGTCAATATGTACCTTTAATTTCAGACAGCTTTGGTATCGAAATACAGTGGACATATGCAAATATTTATTAGCTCAATGCTATTATATAAGTCTAATTGTTCAGTTAGAGAATGTCAGATAGTACATCCAAATAAATGCCAAGAATTATCTGAATGTTTGCAAACCTCAAAAGATCATGTGAAACAATTCCTGCAGGTAACATTGTCTGGTTCCACAAGACTCAATTCAAAATAGACAGTAGCATGTTGCATTACAACATATTTCATATTAAATATATATGTTTAAATATTTGTTTTATATATATATGTAATTTTTTTTAGAGATCAATGAATATTATGCCTGCATTCCCAAATTGGTAATTTGTATTAATCAGATGATCCTCTCAAGATAAATCCCCAATTACCTTATTCTTGCTATTTGATAAATTTAGCCCTATCCTCAAATGTAGAAAATGGTTTTGCCAAAAATCTTGACAGGCTGACCAGGCATTGAGCTTCCTGCTTTCAGCTATGATCAGAAATTTGTTCTTTAAATTCTGCAGTTTATTTCTTTTGTTTCTTTTTGTTTGTTTGTTTATTTTGTTCTTTAGATTCCACATATAAGCAAAATCATACATTGCATCTGTCTTTCTCTGTCTGATATACTTCACTTAGCACAATACCCTCCAGGTCATCCATGCTGCCAACAGATGGCGAGAACCCATTCCCTTCCATAGCCAAGCAATATTCCATTGTGTATATGCACCACCTCTTCTTTATCCATTCATCCATTAGTGGACATGCAGGTTGCCTTCACATCTTGGCCGCTGTAAACAACGCTGCAATGAACATATGGGTGCATACATCCCCTTGAAATAGTGTTTTGAGTTTCTTCAGATAATTACCCAGAAGTGGGGTTACGGGGTTCTTCTTTGTCACTTGTTTTAAAGTCTGTTTTGTCTAAGTATTGCTGCCACATTTTTTGTTCGTTTGTTTCCATTTTCATGAAATATCTTTTTCCCTTCCCTTTACTATCAGTTTATGTGTTTTGATCTGAAGTGAGTCTCTTGTAGGCAGGTAAGGGTCTTGTTTTCTTACCTATTCAGCCACCCTATCTTTTGATTGGAGCATTAAATCCACTTACATTGAAATCAATTGTTGGTAGATATGTAGTTATTGCCATTTTATTATTTATTATTCATATTTTTTGTCTTTTTTTCTCCCCCATTTTTTCCCCTTCTTAAAGAAGTCCCTCTAAAATTCCCTGTAATACTTGTTTGCTGAAGAGGAACTCCTTTAGCTTTTTCTTGTCTGGGAAACTCTTTATCTGTCCCTTGATTTAAATGATAGCTTTGCTGGGTAGAGTAATCTTTGTTGTAGGTCCTCACTTATCATCACTTTGAATATTTCTTGCCAATCCCTTCTGGCCTGCAAATCCCTTTTGGTTGAGAAATCAGCTAATAATCTTATGGGAGCTCCCTGGTACATAACTAATTGCTTTTTTTCTTGCTTTTTTAAAGATTCTTTCTTTGTCTTTAACCTCTGGCATTTTAATGGTGATGTGTCTTGGTGTGACCTTGTTGAATTCATCTTGTTTGGGACTCTCTGTGCTTCCTGGGCATGTATATCTATTTCCTCCACTAGGTTAAGGAAGTTTTCAGTCATTATTTTTTCAAATAGGTTTTTCATTCCTTGCTCTCTCTCTTCTCTTTCTGGTACCCTATGATGTGAATATTGGTACACTTGATATTGTCCCAGAGGCCCCTTAAACTCTCCTCATTTTTTTGGATTCTTTTTTCTGTTCGCTGTTCTGATTGGGTGTTTTCTGCTACCTTATCTTCTAAATCCCTGATTTGATCCTCTGCTTCATCTAATCTACTGTTGATTCCCTCTAATGTAGTCTTTATTTCAGTCATTGTAGTCTTTATTTCTGATGGTTCCTTTTTATGTTTCCTATCTCTTTGTTGAAATTCTCCCTGAGGTCACTGAGCATCCTTATAACAAGTTTTTGGAATTCTGCATCTCGTAAATTGCTTGTCTGCATTTTTGTTTGTTTGTTTGTTTGTTTGGGGGCTTTGTCCTATTCTTTAATTTGGGAAATGTTTCTTTGTCTCCCCATTTTGGCTGCCTCCCTGTATTTATTTCTATGTAGGGCTGCTATGCCTCCCATTCTTAGTAGAGTGGCTTTATGTAGTAGGTGTCCTGTGGTATGCAGTGGTGCAGTCTCCCTGGTCACCAGAGCTGGGTGCTCCATGTGTGTCTCTTGTGTGGGTTGTGTGTGCCCTCCTGTTGTATTTGAAACTTGATTGCTGTTTGCATGTCAATGGGAAGGTATTGACCCTCAGGCTGATTGGTTGTAAGGACTGGTTGGGACTACAGTGAAGGAACTATTGTGCAACAGCTGACTATACAGAGCAGTGTTCACTTTTGTGGAGCTCTGGAGCCTGCCTAGTCTGCTCTTTGAGTGTGTCATTCTTGGAAGTGTCCAGGTGATGATCTGGTTCAGTCCAAAGCTGGCCACTGGGTCTGTCAGCCCCGGGCCTCCTGGGAGGTCAAGTTTAGTCACAGTCTGTGCCCTGCCCAGGGCCACCTGGCATAAACCACAAAGCAATCCAGAGCTGGCTGCTGCCCACATGTGCTTAGAGGTGCTTTGAGAGGCCAAGCTGCAAACTAAGGTCAGCTGTTGCTAATGCCAGGCTTAGGGCTGGTCAGCCAGAGTTACAGGGCATGCTGAAGCCAGATGCTGCTTGTTTGGGTTTTGTGGACCTTTGAGAGAGATTAGGAAGGTCTGTGGCATGAGCCAAGGCAGGTCATTTATAGGAAAAATCTACTGGAAGTGGCTTGAGTGTGCTGGAAAGGTTGGTAGAGCATGGTCTCTGGGAGTCACTAGGGTGGGGCAGATGAAAGGTGATAGCCAGTTTGATGGAGACTCAAATATGGCATCTGCCTGTATCTGCATGCGCGGGGTTGATGGGGAGGGTTCAACAGAGAAACAATGGCTTCTGCCAGCTCCTTAGTCCAGGAGAAAGCTGCCCCTCCCACCCTCGTCCTGAAGCCAGACAACTTAGTTCCTTCCTGTATGTCCCTGGTGCCTTTGGAGCCACTGCTTGAGCACTGAAGCTCAGAGAGATTGAGTCCATCAGTGAGTAATCCGTGTGCTCTTTGAGAGGAGCACCTGGGAGTGCAGCCTCCCTCCATCTCACTCAGTCACAATCTCTGCTGGTTTTCACAGCCAGATCTTATGGGGACTTCTCTCCCTGACACTGAGACCCTAGGCTGTGGGGGAGGGGGTGCTGGAACCTTCGCTCCTCAGGGGGGAACCTCTGCAGCCGAGATATCTGTCCCTATTTTTAATGGTCACATGCAGGTGTGGGATCAGTCTGTTCTGCATATCTGCCCCTCATGCCAGTCTTGAAGTGGCTTCTTTGTATGTCTGTAGTTATAGGGCTTCGGTTCAGCTAGACTTTAGGAGATTCTCAATAATGGTTTTTCTGTGGTTTAATTATAATTGATGTGGTCCTGAGAGGAGGAGAGCACAGCATTTTCTTACTCTGCCATCTTGACCAGAAATCCCTGTGGTTTGTTTTAAATGCTTCACCACCAAAGAGATTCCCAGGAAATTAAATGCTTACAGTTGACTATTTGCCAGATATCCTGTGAAACTATAATCTCTTCTTTTGTCCAATTAACATAAGAACTCATTTAGGGAGATGCTGCCATTTGAGGTCCTTGTGAGGTCCTAAACCCAGTTCATTGAAATGTCACTTCCAAAAGACTGGTGGCTTTATTTCAGTCTTCTGGAGGCAACTTGCTCTCTTCTGTGTGCCAGTTCTCAGTCTGTGGCTGTTCTCTCTACTCATTCCTTTCTCGCATTCCTGATGCTAGAATTCCTGATATTTTATTGATTTTGAATCATTTTTAAATTCCCTTGTATATTTTCTTCTGCTTACTATTATCCATTTGATAATTTCTCTTATTTAGTCTAAGTAGGAAAATGTTTAGATATACATGTCTGAGTAATTGACATCCATAAGTTCATATCCAGGATGATACATGGTTCCTAACAACACTGAGTTGTAATGTTAACATAATTCGTCTAAAAAGGATAAATAATTTATTTTCACAGACATAATTTTGTTTAAAAGAGATGATTTTCTTGGACTGGGCCCAACTGAAATAAGGAGGAAACTGACAATTTACTTTTTTTCTCTAAGGTTACATATTTTAGGAAAATAATTTTCCTTTATCTTTTTATGCATTTTAAATAGTTGTTTTAGAATTACAATGTAAGGTTGCCATTTCTTAATAGAAAAGGGGTGAATGTTCATCCCTACAACAGAAAGTGAAAGAATGTTTTAAATAGGGGTTGGCAAATTACAGACAGTGGGCAAAATTTGGCCTGTCACCTGGTGTTTTGTGAACTGTGAGCTGAACATGGTTTTTACACTTTTAAAGAGTTGTAAAACACACACACACACACACACACACACACACACACAGTAGAATATGCAAGAGGGTCATATTTGGCCTAAAATATGTGCTGCTGGGCTTTTTATACAAAAAGGTTACAGATCCCTGTTTTAAAGTATCTGTAATAAAATGATAATTTAAAATATTTTTATGTGACAAGTACAAAGGATTTTGTATGTATTAACTCACTGAAATCTCATAGGGATATAAAACTGAAAGCAACAAAGGAACAAGACAAACAAATGAAGAAAGAAAAACTCATAGACACAGACAATAGTTTAGTGGTTACCAGAAGGTAAGGAGGGAGGGGAGTGGTAGATGAGGGTAAAGGGGATCAAATATATGGTGATGGAAGGAGAACTGACTCTGGGTGGTGAACACACAGTATGATATATAGATGATGTATTACAGAATTGTACACTTTAAGCCTATGTCATTTTACTAACCAATGTCACCCCATTAAATTTTAATTAAAAAGGAAAAGAAATTTCATAGGAACCTAAAGTGTATAGAGAATTAAAGTATTAGAGATGAGAAAACTGAAGTGTGAAAGGTTAATATAACATATCTTGTAAGTTTCAAAGTTAAGATTTATACTAAGGCAGCAGGGACTACAACTTATACTTGTAACAACTATACTATACTGCCTCTGAATATGACCTGACATATTTTGTTTGTTTTGGGATGTGAGTATGTGTGTCTCTGTGTGTGAGCGTGTGTGCGTGTGTGTATGTGTGTGTCTGCCCAACATTTGAAATTTCTGTAGTTGGTACACTCCCAAAGCATTCTTTAGTGCAATTGAAAGACTGGAGAGTTTAAAGGTAAAAATCTAGGCTTGCCACCCTATTAGCAGGTTTAGGCTTCAGGCCCTCATTAAGCATATCCCTACAGTAGACAGTTTGCTGGGCGGAGGGGCGGGGTTCAGTAGCTTTTATTTTTTTACTCTGGATATCTCTACCTGTAAATTTAGGGAGAGGGCTTGGGTTTTTCGTGAGAACTGTTCCTATCTCTATCGCAATGTTCTCCTATGCACATCCTGAGTTTTGGATCCCTCAATTATGATTATTGATTTGATTTTCTTTGCCATGGGTTTTGAAGGTATCTGTTAAAAACTTTAGCTTGTCATTATATTCTCAGTGCCTTTATATATTCCTTTTTTATAATTTTGTGGCACTATTTCAAGAGGACTTTTGGAGGAGAGGAGAATTAAACATATGTACTGGTTTCACCAATATGATCAAGAACCTATCAAAATTTATGTGGCAAGAAAATGCATTTGGGGACATACTTATAGGTTTCCTTTCATTTACGCTTCATTGTCTTTCTTATCCTATATTTTGGGAGCCTTCCCATCAGTCCTGGAATGATGAAAATAAGAGACTCTTAGAAGTAAATCTTGATTTTTAAGTTCAAAAATCCATGGTTTCAAACAGAAAACATTTGGACAGATGTATTATTTTCCCCAGACTAGATGGGATTCCATGCAATGAGAAAGGGAAGAAAAGAATACCTGTGTGGACTGGCATGATGTCAACATCAAGAGATTACCAAGCTCTGTGCAAACCAGTACTCTCTGTTACTATGTCCTGGGAGATGCCAGGAACTGGGGCTATTTCTGGGCATTATCCAGCCTGCATTACAATGAATGGCATATGTTGCCTGGTTTGCGAAGCTGTTAGGAGTTCTTTTGGTTCCCATTGATGAGCATCGCTCATTAACAGCAGTCATCAGTGTGCTTATTTATCTTCCAGAAGAGCTGAAGCCTTGAGACTTTGTTTAGCGTTTAAATTATCCAGTGTGAATAGCCTCATTTTCATGGCCTAGGGTATTTTTAAGCCAAAAAAAAAGGAAAGAGTGTGGCTCCATATACCTAATGAAAAGTTGGTGGAGATGTGCCTATCAGTCAGGGGCCTTGCAGGAAATAGTTGATACACTTAACGGGGTAATTTTAGAAGAGTTTAATTATATTTATGAAGGTTTTGACAGGTTTAGGAGCATCAATAAAGGTAGTACAATACCCTGTGGCTAGTGACAGCTGAGCTTTACCTTCCTACGACCTGAAGGGTCAAGGGGAGAGAGTGGCTCCCAAAACTTAGAGAAGGTTTCTGTATGAAGAGAAATTGTTAAAGAAAAAAAGAAAGAAAGGAAGGAAGGAAGAAAGGAAGAAGGAAGGAAGGAAGGAAGGAAGGAAGGAAGGAAGGAAGGAAGGAAGAAAGGAA